>NC_064774.1:2793819-3093819 GCF_011397635.1 Epinephelus fuscoguttatus | reverse complement strand
TCGGCATCCATTGATATCATTATCTCTGGGATTGTTGAGTCTGGGCTAGGGGAGTGAATGATATTGAAAAGTCTACGGATATTTGAAAATAAAAACCTGTTTTTAATAAATCCGGTTTGTCTCTTGTGAGATCACTGACGAGAGAACTCTCTCCAGCCTGAGGGCCAGTGTCTTTGCCAATAGCTTGGAGTCAACATTGAGAAGGCTGATGGGTCTGTATGAACCTGGTTTGAGTGGGTCTTTGTCCTGCTTGAGTATCAAAGAAATGGAGGCCATATAGAAGGTGGGGGGGGAGTGTCTTATCAGCCCCTGAAAATGATTCATTGAAAACGTCCAACAATAGGGCAGAGATCTGGTCAAGAAAAGCTCTGTAGAACTCCAAAGTGAACCCATCTGGACCTGGGGCTTTAGAGCTCTGTATGCATGAAAATGAATGATTTAATTCTTCCATGCTAAAGGGTTCATCCAGCATGGCCTTATTTCTGTTTGAGACTTGTGGGATAGGTAATTTGCTAAGAAAAGATTCCGCCTGAGTGGTGTCTACCACAGATTATGAAAAATATAATTGAGAGTAATATTGTTTAAATACAGTGTTTATTTCCCTTGGGTCTAAAGTGGTTGTTCCATTGCTGGTTTTAATTTCAGTTATCATTTTAGAAGCGGCGGACTGTCATATCTGCAAAGCCAGGAGTTTCCCTGTCTTGTCGTCATATTCATACGATTCATGACGGGAGCGCAACAGCTGCTGGGCAGTGACTCTTGTGGAGAGAAGGTCGAACTCAGTTTGGAGTACAAGCCTTTGCTCAGCAAGATCTGAGCTGGGCATAATTGAATAGCGGCTGTCAAGTTCAATAATTTGGTCTGTAATGTTAGAAATGCGCTCCTGTCTACGTTTGTTATCCGTGGAAGAACAATGTATTATCTGACCACATATAAAACATTTTAAACATTCCCACAGTACACTGCTTGAGACTCCACCCACATCATTGTCAACATAAAATATTCTATTTGTGTTTTAATAAACTCAGAAAATGAGTTATCTGATAACAGGAGATTACCAAAGCGCCATTTTCTGGTTCTATTGAAATTGGTGAACGCCGTTTTCATCACATGGGGAGCATGATCCGAGATGACAATGGCCTCATATTTGCATTCCTGAATTAGAGGAAGCAGTTTACAATCAACCAAAAAGTAATCTATACGGCTAAATGATTGGTGGACTGGGGAAAAAAATGAGTCGGTTCGGTCTGAAGGGTTTTTAAACCGCCAAGGGTCCATGATTTTGTAAGTAGAGAGAAATGCCTTAATGCATTTGGCCAACCTCGTCAGAGGCTGGGTAGAGGTAGCTGATCTATCCAGGCTGGAATTCAAAACACAATTAAAGTCCCCGCCTACGATGAGATAATATTTATTCAAGTCTGGTAGAGATGAGAAAAATGTGGTAAAGAATTTCTCATCATCAAAGTTAGGAGCATATAAACTTGCCAAAATCACTGGGATGTCGTACAAATGACCAGCAACCACTACATATCTGCCAAAGGGGTCTGCATTGATGTATAAAGGGCTAAACTGGAGTTTTTTATTGATTAAAATAACTGCCCCTCGTGATTTCTGTGTAAAGTTCGAGTGAAATATTTGTCCTATCCAGTCTTTCCGAATGCAAAAATGGTCCTTATCAACCAGATGCGATTCCGAAATAAATGCAGTGTCAACCTGTAAATGTTTGAGATGTGATAAAACACAGGCCCTTTTTTTAGGCTTATACAGCCCCTTTACGTTACAAGATGCACAGCATACTGAATGCCCTTCTGATAAGTTAAGACTAGTCATGGTACATTATATGTTTCAGACAACACATGGAGAGAATGACCATAAAGTATGAAGCTCAGTGGTTGTGAAACATAAAAATATACAAATACACTTAAACATGTACCCCCCCTCCCTCTCCCCACATCACACGGGGCAACCAAAAAACCTTCATAGCTCCCAGTGCAGGCCTTTGAGCCGTTATTGCTCCTAATTATGGTCTATAGCAACCAGTAGGCTGGGCCCAGGAGGAGATGACAGAATAGCGGTGGAGTTAGACCTTACTCTAGGATACACCTGCTTTCTCCCTGATGAATTTCTTCACCTCTCCAGGGGTGTTAAATGTGTGGGGCTCTTCTTCAAAAATCACACGCAGTTTCCCTGGTTCTGGGTGAAAGAATTTAATATTCTTTTCACAGAGGAGATGTTTCACCTCCTTGTAGGCGGCTCGACTCTTGGCCTTACTTCTCGTCAGATCCTGGACAAATCTGAGCCAGCGCCCGGAGAACTGGAGGTCTTTACCCTTGGCCCACTTCTCAAAGTGGGTCTTGTCCTGGTACCGCAAGAACTTCATTATGAAGGCACGAGGTCCCCTGTCCTCCAGCCTGTCGCCGACACGATGCACTCTCTCCAGCTCTGGTTCCATCTCGAACAACTCGGTGCCAGACAAGTCCCTCAGTAGCTTGGACATGAAAGCCACCGGGCCCATGTGGGTCTCAGCTCCCTCCAGTATGCCAAACACTCTCAGGTTAGCGCGTCTGGAGAAAACCTCCAATTGTTCCTCCATCTTCTCTATCTTTCCTTGCAGTTTTGTCACTTTGGGCATTACATCATTGATTTTGGTGAAGTTTTCCCCCACCTTTGCCTCATTGTTCGCCACTCGTATCTCCAGAGCTGCAGCCTTGCTGGCGGCGTTCTCAGCCACACGTCTCACCGGCGCGACACACTCCTCCACTTTAGTATTAAGTTCCTCTAAAATAGCGTCGCGAATAGAGTCTTTGATGGTTTGGGTTAGAGTGTATGTTAAGGTGGCAAGCCGAGCATCCAGGGCTGCCATGGTTATTGGATCTTCGTCCATGCTGAGTGATTCTGTCTCAGTGTCACCGCACTTGCCTGCTGCTGCTCTAGTAAAGTATTGTTTATTCGAGGGTTGATTTGTTTTTTCCTGCGCGGCGGCATCAAGCTCCTGTTTCAAAATGCGGCGCATCAGGCTATTTCCCCACTATTAAACAGCCCAGTGGCTTACTGGTTCAGGGAAATGATTTAGTTTGGCGGAGTTCTGGCTCACGGCGTCCTCCTCACGCCGCCATGTTTGAATCATTGTCTACTGTCATGGACACATGTGAGTCTGGACAGACATGGATGTAAACTGTAAGTGTAACTTGACTGGTGAAGCATACGACCACGAGGCAGTAATTCTGGTCATGAATCAGCTTTTAATTAGTTTGAATTCTTTGTGTTCTTTTTTTATTCTTAACTATTTTCAGTCCATCAAAACAGGATATTTCAAACTGTTTTATCATCAAATCCATAAAGTAAATATAAAGTGTCTCTTTGACAATAACAGATTTTCTAATATATGTGTCATGTCAGATTTACTTGGTGTGGACTCTCAGAGACTCACTGTGAAGTCGTGGCCTCAGCTCTGAAGTCCAACCCCTCCCATCTGAGAGAGCTGGACCTGAGTGGAAACAACCTGAAGGATTCAGGAGTGAAGCAGCTGTGTGCTGGACTGGAGAGTCCAAACTGTAGACTGGAGACTCTGAGGTTAGTTCACTTGCTTATGTAGGTGTTTGTTTGTTTGTTTTTGGATATATATAATATAAATCCTTGACTGAGGTTATAAAGCTTTCAGTGTTTTCAGAAATGTTGTGTCTTTCCAAATGGCTGAACAGTTGGTTATGAAAGGCAGAGAAATGATGATTTAGAACATTTAGACACCATCAAGTTTGAGATTTATCCAAAGAGAATTTAAGATTCCTGAGGTTCTGAGGTTTCTTTGTTTTCATGTTAACGTCACATAATCATTTGAAGTCACAGACCTTTAGACTGCAACAATAAGCAAATAAATAGTCTGCACTGGAAACATCTTGGACTTTAAGGACAGGTTGATATTCTTTCACACTCACACGCCCATTAGGACTGCACCATTAATGATCTGGATTCATATGTCTATGTGATCTCATTTCTAAATGACAAGCATTCACTGGCTCCTGTTTCCCTATGCATTCATGTGTTGACTGATGTGCTGTGGATCAATCCCAGTTGCTATCAAGTGTTTCCTCTATCAGTGGGAAAAAGAAGGGGAGACATTTGGTCAGAGACTGAGTTGGTGACACTGATCTTGGGTGTCCACCTTGAAATGATGTTGATTGTATAGATCTTCTGTGCTGTCGGGGGACAATGGATGTGAAGTGTCCATGTTTTTACAGACATGGATGTAATGAGAAACTTGACTGGTGCACAGAGGCATACATGTTATTATAACAGACTCTGAAGATTACGTCCAGCACTTTAGTAAATGTTATATATAAGTCAAGCACTTTGATATGTCCTATGTTAATGTCATCTGTTTAAAGCCCTGTGTAGACAGCAAGCATCTCAGACGTTTTGTTATCTTAGCCGTCATCTTGCCTGTAAGGAAGTCAGGAGGGACAACTCCAGCGGTCACAGCTGAGCAACATGTGTTGTTGTCTAGAGTCACAGCTGTAATGCAGTCGCCTGGCAGAGGTCTGCACTCTACTGAGTGCACTTTGTAGTTGATGTCTGTAATCATTCCTTCTGTCCATACTGTCTGTGAAGCAGTCCCTTTTAGGGATGTTAACGGTTAACCGTTAGTCGGTTAGCCACAGAGAATGTTTTTGACTGGTTATGTATGTGGGCTAATTGCATACAGACACACTGCGCTTGTGTTGCAGTAATAGCCTAACCTGCTTTATTTAAACTTAAAATCAGTTCATTGTCCATAAGAAATTGGACAATTCTCTATCAAATGCTGCAAAGTGTCATGAATTCCCGAATCGAAATGCTAAATTTAAGTGTTCTGTTATGAAGTAATGTTTCATAAAAATAAGAAATGTTTCATATAGCCTGTTGTCAAATCTAAATGTTAGTGTTTTGTTTTGAGCCTAATGTTTAATAAATGAATTAAATAAAGGCACAAATTGTGTCAAACATGCTCTTCATTGTTCAATAGCAGTTGAACAAGTAAATCTTCATCAAAGACATTAAGTTTGTATCGCGCTTGTTCTCCCTCTTCTTTCCCTCTATTTCCTTTCATATTGTAACAGTGAATTTTACAGAACAGTGGTGCACATGTGGAGGTCTATACTGTATTTCTTTAGCCTGGTAATTAGCTGCACTGTGTAGAAAAAAAATGAAGTTCACAGTTTGAGGATTTTTTTAACCTGTTTTGTCACGCTTTGAGCACTGATCAGCTGAGCCAGCCCGTGCGCGCGGCGATACATCCTCAACGGATGTTGCAGTGAGTGAGAGAGAGAGAGAGAGAGAGAGATCGGTGTATTATAGGGAGGGAGTAACCCTGCGTTCTCAGAGCGCAGTGTTCTGGTGGGATAATAAGGCACTATGAGCTCTCTAAGATATGACGGAGCTTGACCATTTAGAGCTTTATAAGTTAACAGTAGGATTTTAAATTCAATTCTGGATTTTACAGGGAGCCAGTGCAGAGAAGCTAAAACAGGAGAAATATGATCTGATTTCTTAGTTCCTGTTAGAGAGAGAACATTTCCAACACAAAACATTAAAGGACAGCACTTCAAAATGCGGTAGAGCTCACTGAGATAAGGGAGTGCCGGACTAGAGCGTATTTCACGTCATTTTGCATTTTTTTTAACCGATTAGTTGTCAGTTAATGGGTGTCGGTTACCGAAAGCAAAATTAGCCAAAACTGACATCCCTAGTTGACACTAAACTGCAGACATCAGATATTATACCGATCCACAATGAAGTCTGTTTGTGTTGTTCAGTGGTTTAATCCATTGACTGTGGCAGAGCAATGTGGAGCTAAAACCTTTAAGATAAACTCTGCAGGATCTTCCTTAAAAGGAACCCCGACTAGTTAGACACGTAGGCCTCAATAAGCCACAGTTTTTCTATTGTATTAAAATATGTTGTTAGAAAGACATGAAATGTTGTCATTGCTTTAAAATTCTTCAATGTTTACAATGTATTTTTACCTACGGAGGCCGCCATTATTTTACTCGTGCAATGCATGCTGGGGTGATGACGTAGAATGGTTGCTCTTTATGAGGAAGTGAGTTGTTTACCTGCCGGCTGCTGCTACCTGACGCTATCACCAGAGAAAATGCCACATTGCGCTGCATTCGGATGTACTTTCCAGTCGAAAGGCAACAAGGAAACTGATGTAAGTTTACAGCCATGCATCCACCACGTAAACTGATGATATGCAGCATATCTACAAGACCTGCAGGCAGAAATTCCACATTCATTTACTCTCTTCACAACATATGGAAATAGTTTGTGGTGTTTGATGTTTGGACTTAATGTTACCTATTGGTGACCCGGTTCTGATTTGGTAGTCCAGTACTCTCCCGGTCATGGAGACTGACGAGGGCAGCCCATAGCACGTCTCGGTTAAGACAAACTGCCTCAAAGTTGTCGTGTGCTGTGATGCACGGGATATCTTCAACAATGATCAAACTCGTAAGCATCTTGTCAGTGCGTTTTACTGTGTATCACAGCATATAAAGCATACGGCAGTGGTGGATGCTAATCTCTGAGATCATTGATATTGGATGACGTGTTACGGTACCTTCAAGAGCTGCTGACAAAAACTGAAACTCCTGACAACACACGCTCTCTCGCTCGGTTGTCATGGAGATGCAGTTTCCGCACTGACACCAGCTGTTTTGTCCCACTCGCACCTCATGTCTCTGTTCGTCTACTACGTCTTCGTGTTCTTCGTGTATATTTTCTGTGTTGTCCTCCTCGCTAGCTTGTCGCTCGGGTTCAAATTGAAACGGCTGAATAGCTGACATTTTTCGCGCAGTTACCAAGAATTTGTCAGAAACAGTGGATGCAACCATTTGGCGTCACTACAACAATGGGGACCTATGAGTGAAATTATATTTTCTTTTTTTAAAAAAACAAAGACTTCTATGATGTTATTTATATCAAAATAATATAACGGACACTAATATTGATGATATAAGGCCGACAAGTCTTCATAGTCGGGGTTCCTTTGAAAAACAGTGTATAGACTGATACAGAAATAATCCCTCTCAATCATCACTTATGAGCCACTCTCAGTGTGTGCTGGTGTATTTATCTACAGAGACTCTGCCCTCTGCCTGTGTTTTCTTACTTTCTTCTTATTGTCTGTGTTTGGGAAGTTTCTGGGCGTGTACCCCCACAGCGCTCAGGTGAGCTCAGGACTTTATAAAAAGGTGGGGACCAGATGCCAGACTGTAAGCAGCAGGAATCAAAGAGATACAACACCTGAAAACACAAATATAGTGAGAAGAAATGCCAAACAAGAATGAATCTGGGGTTGGCTTTTACTTTCACTTTCACTGGCAAGTGTGTTTACAAACTGTAAGCAACAATCCTGCATCGTATAACTTTAATTTAAATGACTTGAAAATTCACTCCTAACCTTTACAGCAGGCCTATTCAGTTGGCGGCCTGCAGGCTATATCAGGACCAGAAGCAACCTCAGAGTGGCTGGGTAGGGATTGGTGTGGAGACTCTGTATTAAACAGCCCGGGACAAAATGAATCAAGACTGTAGTACTAATAAGCTCCGCTGTTATCGTCTCTTTCATTGTTACTTTGTAAAGTTTTGGTTTCATGTATCATCATGCTGCAGACTCAATAAAACCTTGAGCAGTAAAAAGCCAGTGCTTTATCAATACACATGTTCAGCATGTAGAAAGACATATTTCAATCTGCTCTGTCCCTCATTCACCGCCGTTGTGGTTTACAATCACATTTTACACAAGCACATCACACTAGTGGGACCAATAGCAAATAGTTAAAGCAAACTAAAATGAAAGCTGTGTGTATGTAGTCTGTTTAACTTAGTTTGTCACTTATCTTAAAATGTACCTGAGACAGCCTACCTGTGGACAGTGAGTGTCCTCAGTAGAGGTGGGACAGAGAGCAGGATGAATGACTGATACTGATGTCTGTTCTTCATGCTTATATAACGTAACTCAGTGTTGTGATGTCAGGAGTAATATTTATTTTATTGACATGTTTGGTTTGTTTCCAGTGAGATATTATTGAGTTTATATCGTGACTGTGTGATGTTCCTCTGTCCGATATGTGACTACTTTTTGTTTATTTCTAATGTGACACTAAAAACATTGCTACTTTTACTACAGTAATTTGCACCTGTGTAGAAATGTGTCATCACCAATAGCTAAAACATAAAAAAGTTTCCAATAGGTTGCCTGCTGCTGAAAATGTCTGGGCCATCAACACTTTCTGGTTTAAAATCCGGCCCAGTTGAATTTGTAATTGAACGTCCCTGCTTTACACACTTGATTTCAACTTAAATTTACCCTCATGATTCTTTAAATAAGTGATTTGTGTTTGGCTGCACAACATGAGTTAGTGATGATGGAGCCACTGGTGGAGCTGGCAGTTTAAGAGGTGAAGTCACCACATCTTTATTGAAGTAGCAGCACGTTGTCAATGATATTTATGAGAGCTGTTTTTCACTTTTTGTATTTTCCAGTCTTTAACCTGCATCCTGTTGGGATCAGTACAATAACACAATGACAAAGTCACTCTACTCAGTTTAGGGCAAAGCTCATTGATCAGGACATAGTAATGTTGAGCTACACATTTAACACCTGAACACATCTGATTGTTTTATTAATGATTTTTATCTACATCATTTATTCTTTATTCAGACTGTGGTGGTGCGGTTTGTCAGAGATCAGCTGTGTTTATCTGGCCTCAGCTCTGAAGTCCAACCCCTCCCATCTGAGAGAGCTGGACCTGAGTCAAAACAAGCTGCAGGATTCAGATGTGAAGCTGCTGTGTGAGCTGAAGGAGAGTCCACACTGTGAACTGGAGACTCTGAGGTCAGTAGAGGGTTGGAGTGGGTCCATGCTGGTTTCATCGGTATTATATTAAACACAGTTAGTATCAGAGCAAAGATCCATTACTTCCTGTAAACCTCACACCCTCTCAGTGGCTCAAAGAGGGGAATGGTGACAGTCTTCAGGAGAGGACAGAGAGACAGACAGAGAGAACAGTCAGCCAATCAGATCAGAAAGAAGCTTGTTGAGATCATGTGTTTAAGTTGATGTGAAGACAACTGTTGTTGTGTTCATGTCTACAGGAAGTGAAGCTGGATTACAGCTGACAGCATCACAACATGTATAGAGACAGCTGTCCTCCTTCATCAAACTGTCACACCATCAAATCTGACCTTGATAACAGGGGACCTGTTATGCTTTCCTGTGTGTGTGTGTGTGTGTGTGTGTGTGTGTGTGTGTGTGTGTGTGTGTGTGTGTTTTATATAGTCTATAGTGTTACAATGAAGGATGTTGGTATTAAATGTGGCCAAAGTTTCAGATAATGAGGTAAATGTATGTAAAAGTAATCCCTGTGAACAAAAACCTCAGACTTCAGACTGTTGTGAATACCCTGTGTTCAACGGCTTTTTCTACTGAAGCTAAGATTTCTTTATAAGGCATACAACTATGAGGTGGTAATTCTAGTTTGAACATTAAAGCATGTAAACAGGTTCTAGTAGAAACCCAGAATCCAAATATGAAGCTGTTAATGAGCATAATATGTCCTCTTTAAAGTGTTTGTTGTCTTCATCTTTGTCACAGCTCTGAGATCAGTCTGACTGAAGCCTACAAATCACTGGCTCTTATTTTATAGAACCATCATTACATTTAGTAACCATGTGTTCTTTATACAGAGCAGAAGCTCTGCTGAAGTCCAGTAATCACAGCTGATGTGTTGCTGTTCAGTCTTTGGATGAACATGTAGAACATTTAACATGATATATCTGTCCATCAGTCATTTGTTCTAACAGACTCAGTAAATCCATCATTAAAGTGAATCCCTCTGTTTGTGCAGCCATGATGCGTTCAGGACTCTCAGCAGTTTATTTACACTGTGTACTTGAGTGAAATCTGCAGAGTAAACAGACTTGATGCCCAAAGTCTCTGCAGGTCTGTGAGCTTCCAGCTCAGTGTGTTCACTGCAACACGTTAACATGAGAGCTGGAAGGAAGCCGACTACGCTACACAGCCGCTCCACTCTGCTCTGAACAGGAAGTCCCTACTGGTCTTTATACTGGATGTGCTGCATCACTGACTGACAGCTGCTTTATAACTTCTCTTGTCTTCTTCTCTCATCAGATGGAGGTAAACTTTCATGGATCTGTAGAGAGGATCAGCTGTGTCCTGATGATCCAGAGACATTGAAGCAGCAGCATCAGTTTGTGTGTCTGTCTGTGTGTGTGTGTGTGTGTGTGTGTGTGTGTGTGTGTGTGTGTGTGTTTTCAAGTCTCAAGTGTTAAGCACATGTTAGATTTCCAATGAAGAAGGGCAATTGTGTTTGCATGTCAGTTAACCTTGAGCCCTGTTTATATCTAAAAGTTGTATCTTTATAAGTATATATTTATAAATATATTTAAACACAGCATTTTAACCCTTTGACCTCTGCAATGGAAATGGTCCAGCAGTGGTATTTTTTGGTGTTTTCAGATGCTTCATATTCCTAACACACTAAAGTAAAAAAAACCAAACACAATGATCCAAAATATTTTTAAATGTAGAAACAGAAACTAAATATTTCTTCACACTTCCTAAGTTATTTGATCCATGTACAGTATGTAGCGTTCATTCATTCCTCTGGCACCATGTGTGCGTGTGGTGCAGTGATGTTATTATGAACATACGTATTGAAGACACACAAGACACAAGCCTGAGTTTTCTACTGCAGAAAAAAGAAAGTCGTAGCTGTTATGATTCTTTTGTTAGATTGATTTAAATGGTATCATTCAAACAACAAGCCCTGTGGCCCTCTGCAGGAAGTCAGTGTTTAAAGGGTTAATGCTCATATTGTGAGTCACTTTGGATAAAAGCATCAGTTAAGTAAATGTAATCTTATCAGTAACAAAGTCTTTTGCTTTGATGCTTTAACCCACCGTGTGACGCTATAACTTCCCTCTAAACCCACTTTTTTATCACCTCAGTCATTTCCACTCTGAATAAAGGAAGAACTCCAAAGTGAAAGAATTTCAAGTTTATTCCGTTTCTGGACATCCCGCATGAAAAACTGTTCATTTTAACATTTATGGTACATCACACGTAAAATAAAGAGCTGAACATTTCTGTATAGTCTCAACCAAAAAAGCAACAGTTATACAAGTGTATAAACAAGCACACACACACACACACACACACACACAGGCAGGCCCGGCGCCACGAGGGGGCGAGGGGGGGCACTGCCCCCTCAGTTTGATTTTTTTGCTCACTCAGTTTAAGTTTTGTGTGCCATAGTAAATCTGCAAAAAAATACTGATCCAACCAACCAGTATTTTTGTTGTTTTATTTAACATAGGGTTACGGTGTTTGAGAGGAGATTGAAACACCATAACCCCCTGTTATTTGCAGTAATTTCAGAACCATGGACAGCGCGTTTGTTGTGTGTTGTATTAGGTTTGGCCTCACGGCGCACCATAGTATATAATTTAAGCTAGCTTGCTTGCGAAATAGTTTGGTCAACTTACTTTGCCATCACGTTAGTGTGTTCCAAAAAGCAGTTCAAGCCAAAGATGGATATAGGAACGTGGTTTTGGAAAAAAAAAACAAAAAAAAAACCAACACTACAGAAGAGACTGCAGCCGAGGCCAGTGGCTCCTCGCTTACTCAGAAAGTTTAACAAACAAACATGAAGGCTGCGACTCTACTGAGGAAAGGTATGACAGAATCTAGCTGGTTTATTTTTCTATGTTCTATGTCACACACATTTTTTTCTGCTGGATATGTCTGACATGCATCCAGACAGCAGGATGACTGATGATGAATGAGTTTTGAAGTCGGGGACATACAGCTTTGGATGACAGATTAGGCCAGTGGATAAACTGTGTAGATTCATGACATGATAAAAATGTGTACGCAGAAAGGCAGAAATATAGCCTACACATCGACATATTTGTAAAGCTTCTGAATTAATGTAGGAACTTGGTGCGCATGCATGAGCGTTTCCACTCCATATTTATTCGTAAATGGACGAATATGCCCTGAACCAGCTTTCATACCAATTTGCCGCTTGCTCCACCTGTCTGTCTGTCTGTCTGTCAGCTCCATCTGTCATGAGACAAACATGAAAGAAGACGTGCAGTTTATTGTGTTTCACCGGCGACGAGCTGTCATTACGTGCAACAATTACGCACGGCTGCCCCCTCTTTATAATTCACTGTGTGAACCTATGTTGCATAATAAATATTTGCCCCCTCATAATTTTTAACTGCCCCCTCAGTAACTTCATGGCACCGGGCCTGGATCCAGGCAAAAGTCATGTAAAAGTTGTTCTGCATCATTAATGACAGCTCTCAGATGATGATTCACAAATAAAGATGGGTTTTTAGTGCATTCTTATTACTGCTATAAACAAATCTGTATCAACACCAGAATAAGACTTTGATTAGCTGATGTCTTTTGATCATCTAAATACATCAAGGTCCTTGTCTCTGCTCTGACTGAAGTTTCCTCTGAATCTCCTCTTGTTGTTTCTCTATCTCCTCCAGCTGCTCACTGATTTTCTCCTTGTAGTTTTCCGCTGCCTTCTTCCTGTCTGTCATTCTATTTATCACACTTTGTGTTTTAGTCAGTAGTGTCTGTGTTTCCACGTGAAGTTTTTGATCTTCTTGTTTCCTACCCTTCAACTGATTTTTGGCCGTTAACACAATGCTCTTCATCTCATGGTATCGGTCACTCTCTGCCATCTTCTCCACTGACTGAAGCTTGTTCTCAATATCTGTAATGTTTGTCTCCATGTCATCCTTTTGATGCTCTGCTTGATCTCTCTGTTCTTTCAGTACTTCCTCCTGTTCCATCAGTGTTTTAACCACCCGCTCCAAGTCTTTCTCTTCTTCTTCATTCTTCTGTAACATTTCTTCAAGTTTTGCCTTTTTCTCCTCCAAATCCTCCATTTTCTTGCGTTCTGCCATGAGCTGCTCTCTCTCTGTCTTTGCTCTCTCAGCATCACAGTTCATCTTTGTGTCTGTGTGAACATAAAAATGTGTTAAATTTAGTTTCAACTTGTTTATGTAGTGTTGCATTTTGGTTGTTTACTATACGGTGCTTTAATCTCAGAAATGATGAAAAGTCACAGTGGCATATGTTTTTAGATACAATATATGAATAAAATGAGATATATGCTATTTAAAACAGTGAATGCATATTTTTTAATTTAATCAAAATTGTGAATTTATTTTCTTATTTAACCATTCATGGCTTTAGACAGTTAAAAAAAATCATACTTATTATTTTCAGCATTTATATAATGGATAATGTTAATGATGATGCTGAGCCTCACTACCTTTTCTATAAAAGGACAAATGAACCCTTTGGCCGAGCCTGTTTTTAAAAAAATATTTGACCCTCATCAGATTAAATTTTTTTTGTATGATGCTATATAAATCTGAGACCTCTGAAACTATAACATGTCAGATAAACATGTCTACCTGAAAATCTTACTGAGTCATCATGTGTGGAGTGACTTTTTTTGTTACTAACTTCCTGAAGGAGGCAAACTGAAAATGCAGACACAGCAACATCTAGTGTTTTTTTGTTGTTGTTGTTGTTTTTTAGCGTAACATTCCTAAACCAAGTGGTGAGCTCAGTCAGGTTAAGTTCAACTTGTTTTTCATTAAGATGGTAACTAAAATGTGCTCTCATGTTTGAGCAGGATGTCAAAGGGTAAAAAAAAAGGTTAAAAAGCATATGCAGTAATTCATTATAAAATTTTACATAATATATTTGTAACAGAAATTCATTTCTCAGAAACTGACTAAAGTCCAGTTGACCTTTGTATTCACTTTAAACTTTCATCCGTCCCTCCAGAGTCGCAGGGGGCTGGAACCAATCACAGCGCAGGTCACCAGCGTTTATTTTAACCCCTGTGTCTGTCGTTGATGTACCAGGACACGCTACCAACGCCGGAAAGTCAACAAAAGCACGTTATTTGGGTTTAGGCAAGAAAAACACTCGTTAGATTTAGAAAAAAAACATCTTGGCTTCACATTTGGGACACAAACACTGGGCTCCCGGGTGAAAGTTCAGGGTTTGTTGGATGCATCCAGCACCCCTCCTGCTAGCTCTATAGGGCTTTTCCAGCTCCTTACATCACGTCAGTACTGGAAGAGTTTCAACCTGACACTGTCCAGCGGCGTATCATCCCACTATACCAACAGGTGCTATCCCAGCCAACCAGCAGCATATTACTGACACTGCCTGGCTGCCAATCACTCTGCAAAAGGTAACTTTTGGTGTCAGGCATCTGACAACAAAATCACTGACAAAGCGGCAGTGTTTTACGACTTTGGAATGAGTATGATCACAGAGCTGCACTATTTTACCTTTGGTTTTGTGTTGTCTCCATTTCCACACGACAAAGGCCGCTGCAAAAATAAAAGTGAGGAACACAACCACGAGAATGCTGACACGAGCAGCAGAACAAGATGGAGCCTCGAAGCAATCAGCTGAAATCATAAAACACACAACAGAATATGAGTTACATAAAACTGTCCATCAGCTGTTAGAAGAAACAAAAGTGATCTTAGAGGGGATAAAAATTACCTGAAACTTGAATCTCTGTCTCTGTGGTCTGGTTGATGTTCCTCTGTTGGACTCTACAGGTGAAGCTGTTGCTGTGTCTCTTCTCCACAGTCACTCTGCTGCTGACAGTATAGAGGTCATCAGGACCTCTGACTGTCTCTGTAGGTCCAGCAGAGAGGAGCTTTCCCTCACCGTCCAGCCACAACACCTCAGGCTCTGGATGCCAGCCTGCAGACTCACACTGTAACACCACTGCGCTGCTGTTTAAGTAAATTCCAGCTATGACCGCTGAGGAGACAGAACCTGATGATGGGAGAGAGGAGAAATGTGCATGACATCATACTAAAGGTCTTGACAGAATAAAATGATGAAGGTTAGCTGGTTGCGTTGGTTGTTGACACTCTTGGATGTCATGACAGCTTCAGCCTGTTACATGCATTGTCTGTTTTTAAAATACACTTCTGTTTTTGCAGGAAATTTACAGTTTGTCTCTTTCAAATTAAAAGCACTATGTGCATGTACTGTATTGTGTTTGTGTCGTGTGTTATGCCAACACTAATGGACAGCTTTTTTCATCGGTGTCTGGTGCCACAAGTCACAGCACAAGCGCTGGATTTTGGCGACTTTGGAGTGAGACCAGGTTGCACGGATATAGGTTTAGAGAAAAACATCATGGTTTGGCTCTACATTCATACGGGAAGGGAGCACCGACCTCCTAGGTCAAAGTCCAGGGTTCGTTAGAACCACTTATGACTGTAGAGATTGATGGAGATCTTAACAGTGACACAGTGGCATACAGTGTCAAAAGAATAAATAAAAAAACAAGACATCAAGCCGCTAAAAATCTGAAGATATGTAGGAGTATGATGCAAAATGTGCATTAAATCTCATGCCTACTCACCAACAATAAGCTCAACAGTAGATTCTTTACTCTGTGAGGGAAAGTAGCATCTATAGATTCCATTATCAGAGAGTTTGGCTGCAGACAGTGTCAGTGAAAGGTCTCCATGCTTCAGTTTCTCAATGGACACTGATGTTCTTCCTTTGTAAGACGGGTTTTGGTTACTGAGAATGTTTTGACCCTCATGCCACACATGGACAAATCTTGGTTCCAGGTCAAGTCTCCCCCACTCCACACTCTGAGAAACAACATCCAGGGCAGGTTCCAGGTGGCACGGCAGGATAACGTCTTCACCAACTAATGTCACTATTGTTCGAGAAGGTCTAGCCCCCTGAGACTGGCCTGCAGAGACACACAACACATTTTAATCCTGCAGTTGGAACTGTTGCACAGAATTACTGCTTGCTTTGATCGGTGATATTTTAATTTAACAAAAACACCATGCTTTTATTATTTAGAGTTATCCCCTTTCATACTGGCTCTCTATGCTGCTGTTTGTGTGTCAGTTACCTCTAAAGGAGTCTGCCAGTAGAAGAACGATCACAGTGTGCTGGAAGACCAACGCACTGACGTATCCAAGGTTAAGTTTAAAGAGCAGTTCATCATTCAGGCAAAGCATCCTGGAGCTCTGGGGAAATAAAACACTTCTGAAATGTAAGTTGCCAGAAAGAAAAGGCTGTATGGATGTAAAAAGGACACATCTGCAAAAAGAAGTAATTCATAATTCATTCAAATGTATTATCACTTAATAGAGACGATGCAAAACACTGTATAGGCAAAGGCAACAACAGTCTATATGGATTTTCGTTATTTTGATGCTCAAAACTAATGCCAGAGAGTTGCAAGGACACTCCTGTCTGAAATATTCTTATGTGCTGAATCATAAAGATTTTCCTTCACTGGGATCAAGAGGCTAAACCAGGAAAACAGCAGCAAACCACTGTTCCTCCTTCAGTAAACGTTACAGTTTGTATAGCTGGAAGTTTGGTATTCACTAAGCCACATTTCTAGATAGCAAAGCATGATTCATCACTGCTCCAAAGCCCGATGGCAGCCATATTCTGTATCTGTCAGAAACTCATTTTCTAGACACATTTTGAAGTTATACATGTTTGATTATAAAGGCTTCACAAATATTTGACATGTTAGCAAAGAAACAAAAAACATGAAGTAGAAATGATGGTTTGAGATTCTGACTTTGAGGAGAAAAATAGTCAAAAGATTTTACACCTTGCAAAGCTTGATCAAAGGCTGACTGTCAAATAAACAATGATGTGTAAATAATAACAACATGAAAACCATCTCTTCAGCCACTTGTACTTGCTTCAGTTTCACGCCCTTGTCACTGTGTGTTGGTGAACTGAAAATGCTGCAAATTAAGAGAGCTGGTTTCACTTACAGAGCAACAGCCACAATTCGGACAGTAGAACAGTTAGTTGTAAAGTCCGACTGCAGTCCAGCTTTTTTATGTAGATCATTTGGGCAATAAAGCAAACAGAGATTAATTGAATTTACTTTACAGCATATAGTAGAAGAAACTGACGGCGTGTAATTTAACCATGAATGAATAAAATATGTGAAAAACATCCAAGCTTGAAAACATAACAAATAAAGGAGCCAACCTACTGGAAGAAATAACTGACAGTTGACAGTGAAAGCACCAATACAATTAAAATATAAATATTAACAAAAGACAATACATACCTGTTGTACGTCTGAGTCAGTTCTCCCCTGAGACTGAAAAAGCTGTGTGGGCAAGGTCCTTTGAAAATGTCGTTGGTTCCCATTCTAATGTCAATAATCAGCCTGCTGTGTTGGTGAGTTAATGAGTAACTGGGGAAAATTCAAGTGTTTGATATCAGAACATCCTCATATGTACAGACTTCACAGTAATGCCAAAAACATGATTTGTAATCACTTTATTGGAAGTTTAATAAAGAGGACAGACAGTTAGGCTACTTTGATTTACTTTCCATAGTTGTTAATAGAGTCTATAATTTTACATCGACTGTCATTTTTCCTTTTACTGTTTTCATAAAATACAAAAATAAAAGCCTAAATTGGATTTACTGCTTTAATTCTGATGGAAAAAAGTATTCCGGACAGATAAAATCAGAGATTGAGATCACATTAATCTCACACACACACACACACACACACACACACACACACACACACACAATCATGTGATTTTGAATTTATTTTTTTTACAGAGGAATAAAGCAAATCACCATAGTATTACATTAATTCATTTTCCGTAACCGCTTATCCTCTTGAGCATTGCAGGGGGCTGGAGCCTGTCCCAGCTGACACTGGGCAAGAGGCAGGGTTCACCCTGGACAGGTCACCAGACTGTCACAGGGCTGACACATAGAGTAATAAGTAATATTCTCATTTACATGCAGCCATTCATAATCTGATTAACATGACCTAACATTGTTTATCATGTCAAAATATAAATGGGTAAAATGTCTGGAGCTGCTTGTGCCATTTTGCTTCTTTGCCTCAGGATTTTAAAAGGTTTTCCACTGATGGTGGCCTTGTTTGACCATGGGAACATAAGGCCCGATTCCACCACAGGAACTTCGGGGTAATTTTACGGGGCCGGGGCTGTTGGTGCGTGTCTCCACCGCAGGAACCACCCCCGAAGGACAGAGTTCTTGAACTTTTACAGGGGCAAAACAAGTCCCTGCGTCGGAGTAGGTACTCAGAACGGCCCCGAAAGACTCCTGGCTGGGGTTTGGGGTTTACTTGGTGCTGACTGGATATACTCAAGGAGGGATGTGACGTTTTGTAAATAACAACATGGTTATCGTAGATTAGCTGGGCTAACCGTTAGCTGTTTGCGGTGTCTGTAATAACTCAATAAATGGTCCGTGAAAAAAATATTTTTTTCCAGCAGATATCTTAGTTACAACATGATTGAGCTAGCAAAGCAGTTTTGTGTTGCTATGTGTGGTATTTATTCAGTTATGGGAAATCACGATGTCTAGAAAGCATCAGCTGACAGGGACAGCTAAGAGCAGCAGCAAAGCTAACATCAGGACGTCATCCGTTAAAAGCCTCCCGTTGTCGGATACGACATGAAACTACTCCAGTTAGCTCAATCATGTTGTAACTAAGACATCCGCTGGAAAAAATATTTTTTTCACGGACCGTGACCGGAGTTATTACAGACACCGCTAACGGCTAACGGCGTCCCTACGCCCCTACGTTGCCCCGGTCAAAATGGTTGCGGAACAATTACGTCACATACAGAGCCCGGTAACTTTACAGGAACCTTCCTCCTACTCCGCTCTCTCAGTGGAGACACGGCGGTTGAGAGGGCCGAGCGAGAGGACGTTCCTGTAGTAGTTCCTGCCCCCCAAATAGTACCAGGAACTTCTTCAGTGGAAACTGACCTATAGCCTATTTCTTTCATTCCTTCAACCAACCAGATATGTGAGTGTTTCTTTTAGGCATGTGTCATTACCTCAGCCTTGCTAGCTAGCTGGTTTGTATGCAATGCACAGAGCTGACTACAAACAGGCAAGAGGCCATGTATTGCAAACTTCAAACTAGCTGGAGACAAGTCCACAAAACAGAAATGTTAAATTCAGACTAAGGCCCAAAAGCAATATGCGGTATACATGACCCATATCAAAATTATGATACAGGCGTATTTAATCTTATTCGTATTTGTTTTAGGACTGAGTCAAAATTTACGTACATCTTTAAAGTGGGACCATTTTTACTTACAACTACTACAGTTTTTTTTTGTATAAACAAAAATGTCTGTGAGGGTCACTTAGTATTAAAAGTGTTAATAATGACCCAGCAGAAAGGAAACAGTATTGACTGTACAGGTATACATGATAAACTTTCTGACTACTCTATATTTAGATGAGCTTTATCATCCTGACTTTCTACCTCTTCCAGGTGCAAGTTAATCAGCTCCATGTGGTTCTCCACTTTCCTCTGTCTCTCTGTTATTGTTGCTATGGTACCCTCTGTTTTCTGCAGCAGTTTCTCCATGTTCAGTTGCTGGTTCTCCAGTTCTTCTTTTCTCTTCTCCAGTTTCCACTGAGCCTTCAACAGGCTTTGTTTTTCTCTCAAGTACCCTTCTGTTTTGTCGGTTGCCTTTTCTTTCTCACTCTCTGCTATTGCCTCTTCCACTAACTGAAGCTTTTCCTTGCTCTCCTCCCTCTCTTTGTTGATCTCGTCTAGCTGCAGTCTGAATTCTTCCCTTTGACCCCACAGTCCCCTCTTCAGATCCATCAATGGAGTTAATACCACCGCCCATGCAGCCAGTTCTTCTTGTGTCTTCTGGGATTGTTTCTGCAGCTGAGCCTTTTTTTCACTCAGATCTTCCCTTTTTGCAGAGGAATTATATGACCCTGAACACATGGTAGAGGGAAACAATATGCATTAAAATAATACTAAATGAAAAATGTACCAGCTCTGAAAAAAGGGAGCTAAAAGGAGTCCTTCTTTAATAAGATAATAACAGTTTGAAAGAGCACAACCCAATCACCAAAATAAATGTTTGTATTGTAGGTTTCTGCAAACCATGGCTAGGTAACACTTGTATGTTATCATGTGGCAAATATGTTGAAACTTTATGTTTCTTTATATTTTAACAACACCGGTGAACTTGTGGTTATCTTTCGGTACGAAAAACAATTGGTTATGGTTGGGAAAAGATCACATTTTGGCTTAAAATGCCTAGTTTTGGCGGCACAATCAGGGTTAGAAACGCTGCCCATGTCACACTAAAGAACACTCACTCTTGCTGCCACAATCGCACTGGTAATACAATGATGACTCACAAGCAGCCATCATGCCATTTACTTTGGAAACATTGATTATATGTATGAAATGCACAAATGTACTAAAGCATGAAATGTATGAACAAATGGTTTGCAGAAATGAACAATGTCAACATTTTCCTCTGCTCACTGGGCTTAAATGCAAAGCTAGGATTTTGACATTAGCTGTGTTTAGCAAGGAATTCCTTGATATTAGCATCAGAACTACGTTTTGGTAGAAATAATATCAAATATATGTATTTTTTTTAACTTACTGATTGTTGAATTTTTGCATCTCAAGACAATAAGGACACTTATAATCAATGGCAGGCCACAAGCCAAGCCACCGATCAAGCCAACAAGGAAACAGTCAGACCAATAAGACGTAGCTGTGCAGGACTCAGTGGCTGTAATGATAAAACACAGAACAAAGTCAATTAATATAGAAATAATGAAATTAAATTAATACAAGACTATATAAAGCCTTGGTAAAAACATCTAATAATAATTCAAATGATCATTTTATATTTCTATTCTATTATTTCCTGATTATGTGTTTTGTTTTGTTTTTTTTTGCTTCAATTAATTTTGATACTGACAAGCTCCATAAAATAGTAGTAATAGTAGAATATCATAAAAGCAATAAAGACTAGAGTAAGTATTCCTCAGAAAGGGCTCTGTCTTTGCTATGAGTTATCCGTCTAAATGTTCTGGGAAGCCATCTGAATTGTGTCTCTTCAAAACATCAAAAGGAAATGTACTGGTTTCATACAGTCTCTGTCAAAATAAATGTAATAAACTACATCAGTACACCACCAATAGACGTCTTTTTTTCCTTCAGCGCACAAGGTTACGTTTGGGCAAAAAAAGCACTTGGTAAGGTTTAGAAAAAAATGACAGGGTTTGGAATGAGACCAGGCTGTCAGAACAATGTCTCATGCCAAAGTCAATTTGACGTTGAATACTGATGAGAGATGACATTGATATTTTGTTGGTTTTAAGTTGTGTTGTAGTAACCAAAATCCAACATCTTCCAAACGTGTCATGCCAACGCCATCCTAACACGGAATGACGTCATATCGTCATAAGGTATGGTGAACAAAACCCAATGTCTGCTACACCTCACAAAGTTAACATCAACATGTTAACAAAAATGAAATTCTAATGTCATTAAACATTTAAAATGTAGTCAACCTGATTTTCATTCAATAGTTTAACGTCTAGTTTAGTTTAAAAAGTCTTTCTGATGTCATACTGACGTCTAGTGCCAGCTGGGGAGGGACCAAAAGCTCTTTGATCAAGCTAAGGTGAAGACTGTGGTTCGGTTGTCGTTTTTAGTGCCATGCATCTGCTTTTAATGGGTGAAGATTTCTTGTACCTTGGTTTTGCCTGTTTGCATGCATTTTCTGAGTTCCAGAAAATAGAGCCTCTGTCTTCAGACATTATAATTTCTCGAAATTGCATGAACATACTATATGCTTGTGTTATCGATGTAGGGTATGTAGCACAGTGAGGCACTTACGACAGATGCCAAAGTGATATTCAGTGAGGTAAAACATGCGCGAGGGGAAGAAGGGATAGAAACACAATAATTAAGGAGGATTTAAATTGTGTAGGTTTCATGTAGGCCTTCATATGAATATACAGTTGATACGGTGACAAGTTTTAGTAGGCAAGAGTGTGATTGGGAACTAACCTATTACCTGCATTATATTTTTGATTAAATAAACTTAAGAACTGCAGAAAAAGTAATGTCATTCTGCTACAGATAAAATGAGTTTTGCAGCAGTAAAATAAATCAATATGAAAGGTAGTGATAGTGTATATGACATACATGTTGCATGATTTAAATACTGGGAGCAATTAGCAAGATGCAGATATTTAAACTAAAATTTACACTTAAAAATAGCCTTGTCATTTAAAACACTGCAGACAAACAAAACATATTCTCAGAAACACATTATAGATGTTTCAAGTAGCCCACCGGTGAGAACTTTTAAATGTTTTCGTATCTTATTGTGTTTGTTACCTGTACATGAGTCTAGGAGCAATATGCAAAGTAAAAGTAACCACATCGTATGGGTCTGTCTGTCCTTCCTCATCCTGGAGTTCTGAAAACACAAACAAAGTTGTTGAAATTAGGGAAACACAAAAGTTTCTGAAAAGGTATGTATGCAACACTGATACAACATTATTCATCATTAACGTTGTAATCACATCCATCAGCCACTCAATAATGACACTATGACCTAACATGCAATATTTTAACATTTGAGTGAATCACCACCAGGGTGAATCAAGTTTACTATCTTACTATATAATGACGAAGACTCTGTCTGTGTGTCTGTTCCACGTTTTTCTCCTCACTGACTTGGTCAATCCATGTGAAATTTTGCAACAACAACATATAAACACTTTAACTATCTGCCTTTCAACGTGCTACCTAATGTACAGTTTCAGCCCACTAACTATCCCACTATTGGCAATGGTACTACTGTACTTTCAATAAAGAAAACATACTATCAAATTCACAAACACTCTGTCTGAATACATTGCTCTTCTTAATGGGTTCAGTTGACTATTTAATCTGCAGTTTCCTATGACCTGTATCCCAAACACACACCATGTGAAACTGTACGTCGGCAACTGTGCACTCAGTGGGTATGGACTAGTGTAAGTATATTGTGTCTTTGGCGTTTTAAAGCTAATGATGGTGACACAACTGTCAACAACTGTCTCCTCACAAATTTCTCATTTACTTTTGACACAAAAAAAGAAACTCAAAAACAGGTATTTACTTTTTTCCAAAGCTCACATACCTCAGTGGAGTGCGTCAACAGGTCAGTTCATCTCAGCAGAAAGTCGGCTTCCTGCTCAGCGCCCTCCTGGAAAGTCTGCGTTCACGTGTTTGTTCACCTTATTTGTTTTTCTTTGTATTTGCTGCAGCCACGATTAATGATTAATTAATCAACTAAGAATTATCCGAGAGGAACAAGGTTTTAGCTCATAATCTCAATGCAAAGGGAATGTGCATGCCTCTGTTAACTGCATGAGTGTCTTTTTACTTTTATGCTTTGACCTATTGCACTCTGAAATGTTCAAATAAAACCCAAAGTGAATTATTGTCAGCTGCTTGGATAGACAGAAAGCACAACTGAAAAAGAAAATGTGCAAAGAAAATCACATTTCATGAAAGCATTTTACAGACTGTTGGTGTTTCTATCCCATGAGAGTAAAAATGTTAATATTTATTCCGAGTATCAGCCAGATATGCTGCAACAACATGTTTCTTTCACTTTCACCAAAATGTCCTTACACCCTTTGTATCTCACTCAAAAGCTGCTCGGTCAAAGTCCTTAAATAAAATGTTTATTCATCCAGTCTGTAGATAAGGTCTGTTCACACTGTGTCTTCTTTCCTTTCCATTAGAGCGTTGATGTGCAGTGCCAGACTGTCGTGGTGAAGAGGGAGCTGAGTCAGAAGGCAAAGTTTTTGAATTTACTGGTCCATCCACGTCCCAACCTTCACCCTGTGGCCACGAGCTCTGGATAGTGACTGAAAAAATAAGCTTTAGAGATGAGGTGAGGTGCTCGGACATCCAGTGGGAGCTTGGAGAAGAGTTGCTCCTCAGTTGCTGCGTTGAAAGGGACCAGTTGAGGTCATTCAGGTATCTGATCAGGATGCGTCCTGGGCGCCTTCCATTAGACGTGCTCTGGGCACATCCCACTGATAGGAAGCCCAAGACCAGGCCCAGAACACGCTGGAGGGATTACATATCTCATCTGGCCTTGGAATGCCTTGGGATCCCCCAGGACGAGCTGGAAAACATCGCTGTGGAGCGGGACGTCTGGAGTACTTTGCTCAGCCTGATGTGCCTACGACCCCTCCCCTGGTAAGTGGATGAAAATAGATAGATGGACAACTGAACTATTTCATCTACATTATTTTAAGAAATATTAGATCTAATTTATTCATTTATTTATTTATTTAAGAAAATATGGGTGGCAATAGCTTTTTCTTTTTATCTTGTCAATGACAGGGGGGAAATGTTTTAGATGTGTAATGAATGGCTGATTGACAGCAGAGGGCAGACTAGCACCATGTCTACATGTACATGTCTACAAGTGTGAGGAAGAGAAGAGGATAGGATGGCAAAAACCATGGACACTCCTGTCTTTGTGTCTGAGGAAGTCCCTGCAGCCAAGGTCGAACATCTGGTGAAAGGCCTGAAAGAAGAAGAGTGGAGGATGTTGTCGCAGAACATTAAGACTAGATCTTGCAATGACCTTTTCAGCAGACAGTGGTGTCCACATACTTTTAGCCACATATGTATTTAGTGAATTTGTCTGGTTTTCAATGAAGAGACAGTTCAATAACCAGAAGGGTCATCATGTGCCTTCATGGTCAATGTATTGCAGAGGAATCAGAGAAACTTCAAGTGTCTGTCTATCCTTTAAATCCTATAACACATTTTATGTGTTTACATACAATAAACAACAATAATGTTGACTTTCAATCAATGGTTTCAAGTGCGGACGTTAGCCCAAAACCTGCCAGCTGCATGTGTTTCACACTTGCCAGAGTGGGGAGCTGGTGAATATAACATTTGCTACAAGATAAAATTAAATACAACTTAAAGGGCCAAACCAGCAATCTAGTAGTGCACCTCCATTAAGTACGCAGACTAAGGAAAGTGCAATACTATATTAAAAAAAATACAATACAATAATAATGATAATAATATCTGAAATTAATAGATTTAGACTCAGGTATCCTCAATACACTGAATACTACATTTCCCATCATGCATCTCCCTGCCTTGAAAATGTTTTACAACTACATGGCCTCAGTCTGTAATGCTCATTCTCTACAAAAGAAGATGGTAGTCTACGAGCAAAAACCAACATAACCCTGATGACTTCATAATGACATCATCAGGGTTAATTTCTCAGACCTGACAAAGCTTTTCCAGACCTACAGGGAAAAGCTGTAACACTTTAGTGTCATTTTAGAATGATTTTATTAAATCAAAGATGAATAATTAACTTTGCCTCTGTCACTCAGGCACGTGCTAAGAAACACAGCGGCTCTGACAGTTTACCATCTTCTCAAACATATTTTTATCCCTGAGAGCTACTGAGACCTTAAAGACGTTTCTAATGCTATAAACTGCTGTGGGCTCCACGCTGCACAGGAAAAGGAAGTCTTACACTGTCACCTAAATCACACATAGCTGTTCAGTACAATGCTCAGAAGATCTCCGGCAAGACAACATGGAGGTCGCAGCTCTCTGCATCAGACTGTGTGAGTCTATCTTCATGTTTTATTCTGAAATTGAATCAGATCTAAAAAAGATATATTGATATTATCAGATGATAATGATCTTGATATTGAAATAAGGCAGTGTTTTGCAGATACACAGCTAACTGCTTATTTACATTTTGAACATCTGATCAGAGTGCAGAACAACATGATAAGAATTACACAATATGTATTCTTGTATTTGGTAGCAGAGAGTATCTGTACACATTAAAACATGTGTATCTGATACACTGCTCTCTTCTGTTGTCTCGCCAGTGGTGACTGTACTGTTGCTGCTCACTGCTCAGAGAGCTGGTGAGTTGAGGTTTGTTAAGCCACAGTGTAAACACAGAGATAGAAGAAGTAACATTTATGTTTGTTACCTATGGGCTACACAATGTTAGAAAATGCAACACGTTTTCTTAAAGACTGGGTATCGAACTGGGGAAGACACCTCATTTACTTATTTTCTGTCACAGATGCAGCTCTTCTTCACATTAATCCAAACAGACTGCAGTTCTTTGAATATGAATCCATCTCATTAAACTGTGCTGGGTGTAATGGCTCAACTGATTGGAGAGTGATGAAAAAGATTCCCTCAAATACTACTCAGTGGGAGACTTCGAAAGAGTCTTTGGTTATTCAACTAACCTTTGTAACACACAGTGGAGAATACTGGTGTGAAAATGCAGGGGGGGAGAGAAGCAACACTCTCAACATCACCGTCACTGGTAAGTTTAACAAAAACTTATCATTTCTATTGTTCAAAAATGGCAATGTGACTGAAAAAGTGGAGCTCTTTGTTGTCAAACGTCTTCTAGATTGATGCACTTTGTGGCCCAGTGCAATTGGCTCGGAACTTTACGTATAACTTGTGAATGTAAATTACATCTTGTTGTTAAATCTTTTGGGCAGGAAAACAGTTTCAAGGCATCAGTCAGGCAGAGCTGCCTGTAAGCACAGCTCCACAGCCTGTCTCGATAGTGCATCCTGGTGGTTCAATTTGGTAAAAGTTTCCCGAGTGTTCATGGTCTTCCTGCATTTTTAATAAGTGCAACTTGCTCCTGTCCAGTTGGTGATGTGATCCTGGAGAGTCCCGCTCTCCCTGTGATGGAACGACAAAGAGTCACTCTGCGCTGTAGAAAAAAGGGAACAACCTCCAACTTCCCAGCTGATTTCTATAAAGATGGCCTCTTCAGTGAGACTGGATATGCAGGCGAGGTGACCTTTCAAAATGTCTCCGTGTCCAGTGCAGGACTCTACAAGTGCAAAATCTCTGGAGCTGGAGAATCACCAGAGAGCTGGATGGCTGTCAGAGGTGAGACATAAAAGTATTTTAAAACAGTCAATATATTACTTACGTCTGTTATTATCAAATGTTTCATCAAAAAGGAAAGCACCATATGTTGCTGCATTTAATTCAGTATTCTTCTTATATATGTGAGGCTGAACAACAGACTTGAGGTTAGTGGATCCTTGAGGCTGCAGTGTTCATTACAGCCCATAATACAAAATAGTTGGACAAAAGGAACAACATGCACATTTACTAATTGCAACAGATCCCAAAGTTTAGCTGAGGCTGAGGGGAAAGTCTTTTGCTTACTTTGCATTCAACCCTGTCCTCTAGAAATAGCATGTGTATCTTTCTAAACTGCTTTCTTAATGGCGTCATGGCCTTGTAATTATTGACTGGCTTTAGAAGGAGGTGGCAGCCATACAAAGTGCAAAACCTTGACACCAGAGCTCTGTGCTCACGTCCAGACTCCCCTTACATTTAGGCAACAACATCACTTTGGTTTAAGTTTAGGAAGGAACATTTTATAAAAATGTAGACAAAGACTCAAATACACTTCAAAAAGTTGTGATTGCAGTTAAATGTTAAAAAAGGTAATAAAAATAATGCTGTTGTCACTTTCAGTAAATGTTTTGCTGATTTGCTCAGTATGAACATTTTTGCAACTTGCCTAACGTGGTCTCACTCCAAAGTTGTCGAAATCCATCGTGTGTGACTGGTCAGCATTATTGTTTAATGATGCCCAGCTGCATCAGGGAGAACACAGCGAAGCAACAATGCAAGTTAAGGTGTTGGAAGTCCGAGAAGCGTGAGCAAGAGGGGTAGTGGATGGGTCCAAAAACCACTGACTTTCACCCAGGAGGCCGGTGTTCACTTCCCATAAGACTGTAGAGCCAAACCCTGCTCTTTTCTCCTTAACCCAACCATGTGCTTTTGTTGCTGAAGGAAAAAAGACATCAGTTTGCGGTATTGTACCGACATACAGTAGTGCTTTTATTCTGAAAGAGGCTGTATGCAAACTCCTGTGAAAACAGAAGTGTATTTTGAAAACAGACAATGCATGTAACAGGCTGAAGTTGACACGGCGTCCCAGAATGTCAACAACCAACACACCCAGGGTACCTTGGACGTCATATGTGGACGTGGAAAGTCCATGACCAAATGTCGATTTGTGACAAGGTCAGAGTGAGAATGCATTGACTTGCTAGGCACATTAATTAGCAACAGCCCCTCATTATGTTAATTCAAAAAAAAATTTGCTCAGCATTATATTTTCAAAATGTATTTTCTGTTTTTTAGTATAGTTGTGCATGAACATAATCTCTAGGAGAAAGGGCTGCAGTATTGGTCAAATAAACAAATGGCCTGATGAGTGTGCCAGATGAAAGGTCAGGCGGTCAAAGTTATTAAAATTATACTTCTGGGAACTTTAAATGTTTTTAGCAAATTTAATAGCATCCAGTAGCCAGAGGATCTCCAAAGTTTTACGGATTCAACCTCTGGGGACAACGAATTTCAGAACCAAATTTCATGGCAACCCATCTGATAGCTGTCAGTTCATATCAGTCTGGACCAGAGACATCCTCAGAGCTATGCCACTTGCATGGGTGGAAGTAAGGTTGTAGTCACTAGGACTTAGTTCTTACGAGGTAAAATTTATCTTTGAAGAGAATTTTAGAAAATCTAAAACATTATACTGTGAAATGCTCTAGTCAAACTATCTTTTCTCATTGTGTCAGCAGATTATATTGCTCCCGCCCCTGAAGCCACAACACCCCAAGAAGTTTACAAGTCCACTCCTCATCCTCCCTACCATGGCTCCATTCAGCTCTCCACCCTGTTACTGGTTGTCTTCACCATTTAGTGTGTGGCTGTGCTGCTGTCAGTAGTGGGACTGCTTCAGTGTAGGAAACGCAAAGGTACATTAAAAGTACTTGAGAGGAATATATACCATGCATTTAAGTTTAGTCTCTTATATAGAATGTTTTCCGAAAAAAAAAAGAATAGAAACCTAGCTGTCATTTTATGTCTATCGAGTGCTATTTTTCCCCTGTTTGTAATAAGGAATCCTGAAATACTTCAAATATTTCAGGCTGTCAAGAGGCAAATGCAGTGGATCACACAACAGATGTCACGTACGCTGTTGTCACAACAAAGAGAAAGGAGAAAGGTACTTTGGTGACATTATATTTTTACTTTACACAAATCACATCAAATCATGTTGCAAGTTATGTTTAGGTTGTTTAAATTTAAATTAAGTGCATCAATTACATTTCAGTAATCCATTCAAGTTGGATTATTAAACGCAAATTTATTTTTATTACAGCCAGTCACTCGCCTTCATGTAGGAGCTTCATCTCGCTTGTAGTGTCAGTGTCTATTCTTAAGAGTGAGCGGTTTAAACAGTTAAACCACATTATGCTCCACTTGGTCATACGTCTGCAGACCCTGTTTGCGTGTAAAGAGCTGTTGCATCTTTTAAATACACTCATTGTGGTCAACTCCTGACACTATCATTTGTGTGCAGATCGGTGTGACTTGAAGAAGACACAGAGTAGAGTAGATCTTAGATTTTATATTAGTAGGATGTTGGGGCAAAATTATATATGACACAAATATCAGTTTTGTAGTTAAGTTTTATTTTATCTAACTCTAAAGACCAGCCATAGAAATATATAAAGCAAAAAAAGATTTTGGGGTTAACAGTAAAATAAAGCTGTGTGGTCCACACACAGTATTTACAACTAAAGTTGCGGATATGCATTGTATAATTTTACCTTTGTTTATGCATTACTTGTCTATCAACAACAAGCTACTGCTCTGCCTACCTACTACTTGATTGCAATAATTTGCATATGTCTTTTTGTTTTGTTTTTCTGTTGAAATATTTGTATAAACCTGTCTTTTTTTCTAAGCATCTGCAGAGACAGATGTAGCTGATTCAGGCAATGTAACATATGCCACTGTGAAAAAAAGGTAAGTATTTCTTTTTTGTTGATGTTGTTGAGTCAGTTTCAATGAGTCAGTTTGGTTTGGCAGAAATAGAAATTAGAGTGTCATCTGCAAAGTTGTTGATACAAAATGCTCTTAAGAATATATATAGTAATTGGTTCACATTGCAATTAAATATATATATATATATATATATGTTTTGATATTTTTGTCCTTCAGATTGCTGGCAGCAGAATCACCAAATGATTCTACAGAGGAGGAAAGCCACTAATTTACATGCATATATACAAATTTAAGAAATCATCTACTATAAAGGTGTAATATAACATGGTAAACAAAAGCAACATAAGACAATAAATAAAACTTCCAGTTTATGAAGCTTATGAAGCTGACATATCATATCATGTATCATGCATCAAGCTGACATTTCCATCAGGGAGATATTTTGGTACTTACTCCATATATGTGACTGTGCACATGATGCCTGCAGTGTAATAACTTAAAGTCACCAACTCCAATTGATTCACAGAGTCTTGTTATGCCAGCCACGCGAACCAGACTCATGCTCCTTTGGTACAGGGACTGGATGGCCCTTAGCAAGGGGCCACCAACCCCATACTCCCGGAGCACCCCCCACAGGATGCCCCTGAGGACACGGTCGTAAGCCTTCTCCAAATCCACAAAACACTCGAACAAAGCTCCATCAAACAGTCACCTCCAGCTCTCGCTGAGACGGTTCGCAGCCGAGTGTGAAGCGGCTGGGATGAGAATCAGCACCTCCAAGTCTGAGGCCATGGTCCTCAGCCGGAAAAGGGTGGATTGCCCACTCCAGGTCAGGGGGGAGGTCCTTCCTCAGGTGGAGGAGTTTAAGTATCTCGGGATCTTGTTCACGAGTGAGGGTAGGATGGAGCGGGAGATTGACAGGCGGATTGGGGCGCTGTCAGCAGTGATGAAGGCACTTAACCGGTCCATTGTGGTGAAGAGGGAGCTTAGCCAGAAAGCGAAGCTCTCGATTTACCGGTCGATCTACATTCCAACCCTCACCTATGGTCACGAGCTCTGGGTAGTGACCGAAAGAATGAGATCGCAAGTACAAGCGGCCGAAATGAGTTTCCTCCGCAGGGTGGCTGGGCTCAGCCTTAGGGATAGGGTGAGGAGCTCAGACATCCGGGAGGGACTCGGAGTAGAGCCGCTGCTCCTCCACATCGAGAGGAGCCAGTTGAGGTGGTTCGGGCATCTGGTAAAGATGCCTTTCGGACGCCTCCCTTGGGAGGTGTTGCGGGCATGTCCTAACGGGAGGAGACCTCGGGGCCGCCCCAGAACAAGCTGGAGGGCCTGGGAACGCCTCGGGGTTCCCGCGGAAGAGCTGACGGAAGTGGCTGGGGAGAGGACTGTCTGGGCTTCTTTGCTGAATCTGCTGCCCCCGCGACCTGGATAAGCGGAGGACGACGAGTACGAGTACGAGTACGAGTCTTGTTATGAATTAAGTAATTATTCAATTGATTCATTCCTCAGTAAAATTAACAAAAACATTCTTGTTAGAGTCAAACAAGTGTACAGTTTTTAACTTCTCTTGTTTTTCAAGAAAAATAAAATTGTGAAATATATGTAAATAGTGGTGATTTTGTACATATCTGAACAGTTAACATCACGAAGCTTCATAACTAAAGAAAATGTACAATGTGGGAACAATTTAAAAATGCCTCATTAATAGTTTTAAGTCAATTGGCTGTTAAAAGCATTTTATGGACAAGCAAGACTGACATGGTTCTAAGTCAGGGTTAGCTCATCATTAGCCTTCATGTGAGAGCTTCGACTCACCCACAACCTCAGAGTTTATTTTTAAGAACTGTTTAGTGTAGTGTAGCAGTTAAACCAAATTGTTCTATCTGCTCTGCCTGTTCACGTGTCTGAGACGCTGCTTATGAAGCTGCTGCAGCTTTAAAAATATCTTTGTGGTCGACTACCAACATAAGTTTAAACTAACGAGTCTAAACACTCTGACTTGACTTTAAGTTCAGCACAGGTCATTCACAATTACTCTGCATCACACTTTGTCTTGGCCCACTTTCTATACTTATATCCAGGGGTCCATTTAATTCCTCTGCCTGTATGTGGGTTTTCTATAAAAATGAAGGTTATCTTTTTTTAATCCTGTTCTGACATCTAACGACACAACAAGACATTTTTCATTCCAGGTATCTCAACTGTTTCCCCCTGGTTTCTGCATGTTTTTCTGCCACTGTGATGCGCACACAACTGCTGGGACTTAACTGTGACGTCCACTCCTAATGGGTCTATATGTCCTCAAGCATGGGGACATTTGTAGCTCAATGCTGCCCTCCAGAGACCAAACATTGTAAAAAATATATATATATATATATATATTTGACAAACTGTATTATAAGACACAAATCAAAGAACAGCAGCTAATCCAACTGCAAATTATCACCTTCCTTAAGTTCAGTTCAGACATGGATATTGAATTGTAATTTTCTTTCTGGCATTAAAAATTGATGTTTAGACACTACTACTACTTAGAAACTGCTTCACACACAAAAATCTGATGTTGTCCCACTTAACACAACATATAATAGACTGTAGATTTATCCTTTGTTGTCCTTTTCTCACTCATCATTGTACAATGTATAATGCACTTAAATGGCAGTCTCTAAATGTAAGAGAACACATTCACCAGCTTCCACTTTTTTTCATATGTATTTATTTCAATTATTACCACTATATAAAACAGTATCTTGTGCATTTTACCTCATACCATCAGGTCTGTTCTGAGTGTTCAGATTTGGTAAAAGAGCTTTTACATTAACAGCCCCAGCAGACTGGAATAACTTAGCGGTCAATATTAGGTCAATTTCATCACTTGGTATATTTAAGCATGCCCTATCTTCCTACTTGGAGATGGTCTGCTCCTGTAATCACCTGATAAACAAATCTGAACAAACATGTTGATGCTAATGGTATACTGAAACACTGACTGTCTTACAAAAATCAAGAGTGCAGATTCTCTCTTAGGAAATACAAAACTTTATTCTCACATTTTGAGCAATATTACACAGTTGAAAAAGACAGAAGTGTTAACATACTTGGTTATTACAAAATTAAAATCTGAGTAAAAATCGAATTAACAATATATTCTGACAAGTTACTTACTGAAACCGAGAGATTTTGTCTGATCTGAAAAGAAGAAATTAAAAAGCTGCTTTAACCTGTTTACAATGTATCTAAACAAATCACACATTTGAATAGCCTTCTCCTGGTTTTGGTTTGCTTTTGTATGCCTTTAAACAGTTTAATTTTTAGTTGTAGATCAAGAAATACAAAACCAATATTTGTACCTGATGAATGACCTTTTTGGTCTGTCTGTTGCTTTTTTGTTTGACTGCTCAGCCTTAATTATTTCCTCAATGTAAATTTGTCTGTTTCTCCTTCAGATGTTTATTTATTCGTTACTTATCCTTCTCTAGTTTTTCCTTTATTTGTTTTCACTTTAGTAATTATCTCCTTTGTTGTCTCCAGTAGAGTCTCCATGGTCTGTAGCAGTTCGTCATGTTCTTGTTTTCTCTTCTCTAGTTCCCTTTTAGCTGCTTCACGCTTCTGCTGTTTTCTCTCTCTGTCAAATGAGGCAGGATTCTCAAGCTTCTTCTCGCTCTCCCATATCCGTTTCAGCACCTCCAGCTGTCCTGACTTGAGTTTATCTATCTGTTTTTCCAGAGCCGTCTTCTGGTCCTCCAAGTTCCTCATTACCTGGTCTAAATGTGCCCCCAGTAAGCCTCCCTTGAGGTCTGTGTCCGTCTCGTCCAGACCATCAGCTTTCTCATTCCCTTCTCCCATGAGTTTCTCTCTGTTTGTTCCTTCAGTCATGGACAGATGCTCCGTGGTGGTTCTGGATGTTGGGATCTTCTCTCTTTTTCCAAGTTCAGTCTGTATGCTATCATCCCAGTGGTGAGCACTGGTCTCTGTATACATAAAAGCATGCATCAAATTCTCTTTTTTAAAATGTATTTGTTAATTTTTTTTACAGATTATAATTTTAGCATTAACATCATTCAATAGTGGTGACAGTCAGTTGTCATTAAAATCAAAATTAATAAAGAAAACAGTGACTTACTGTTCAGTCCACATTTCTTCACAATGAAGATGACTGTGAGGACAGAAATGAAGCAAGCGGCCAAGCTAATGCTGACATGAACAATGAAGCAAGATGGGACCACGAGGACATTATCTGGAATGATTAAAAAGGCAAAACACAACACTTGTTGGTTCATACTAAGCTTCAACAGTTTGACATTAGGCCAGTAATCAAATCCTGATTTTATTATTATTTGTCTACCTGCAACATGAATGTGTGTGTATCTTGTCAGGCTGATGTTCCTCTGTTGGACTCTACAGGTGAAGCTGTTGCCGTGTCTCTTCTCCACAGTCACTCTGCTGCTGACAGTATAGAGGTCATCAGGACCTCTGACTGTCTCTGTAGGTCCAGCAGAGAGGAGCTTTCCCTCACCGTCCAGCCACAACACCTCAGGCTCTGGATACCAGCCTGCAGACTCACAGTCTAACATCACTGCAGCTCCGCTATCTCTGGCAATGCTGATGCTTGGGGAAGAGAAAACACCTAGAAGGGAAACAGAAGATGTGAAGTTTCCACATAAATCCACATAACAAAACGGCTTCAGTAAAATCAATGATGTCAATATTTAATCAAATATTGTGCACAAAAAATATTCAAAATAAACAGCCATTACCATTAGACCTACATTAAGGATTTTGTAAAAAAATGTCCAGAGGTAGTCCAAAATGATCAGTGCCCACTTACCAACAATAAGCTGAACAGTAGAGCCTTTATTCAGCTCTGGAATGTAACATCTGTATGTTCCATTATCAGACAGTTTCAGCTTAGAGAGTTTCAACGACACGTCTCCATACTTCAGTTTGTGGACTGAGATCGATGTCCTCCCCAAGTAGGACGGATTCTGGTCAATCAAAAGCTCCGCACCGTCTCGTCTCACATGGACAAACCTTGGGTTCAGGTCGAGTCTTGCCCACTCCACAGCCCTAGATACCACATCCACGGCAGGTTCCAGACGACATGGCAAAATTATGTCATCACCAACCGTTGCCACTATTGGCTGAGACAGACTAATCATCCCAGACTGACCTGAGGAAGAAACACCTCTGTCTTATAATGTCCTGCTCATTGTCTGTCAATGTGTGTTTTTGTTAGGTTGAACAACAATTTATTGTTTGTTGTGACAAAACACAAACAATGCTGCAAAAATGCTGAGTTTTGTTTAGCTGTGTATTTTTACCACTGTTCTGCTTCATATAAAAAGATGGCTACAGAAATTGAGTCTTTTGTCCTCACATGACTGTGATGTCACTGTATGACTATTATTTTACACCAAGGCTTCTGTGTGTAACATACCAACACATGAGTGCGTCATGAGAAGGTAGGCAACAGCATAATGAACAGCCAAAGCACTAAACTCAGTGAGCTGTGACCTGAGGGACAGTCCGTCTTTCAGGTGAATCATCTTCATTTTCCTCAGACTGTAACTGTAAGACAAAAGAGTAGATCAGTCAAAATTGACATATGTATTCAGACTGAAGCTATAAAAACTGAAGGCAGTCTACTTGCTCAAACTGTTTTGTCTTTAAGTGACCACATGCATTTCTAGTCCGTTCCCACTCCAAAATACCATCTTGGCAATGATTTCAGCATCAGATACCATCATACAGAGCACCAGCTATTTCTGATGCCAATAGCAAGTGCTGTAGGATAAAGAGCCTGAACGACACTTAACAATTGAGACGCCGTCCGTGAACACCCAAAACCAAAGCAGGAGGCAACCTAGCACATTATTTCTTGATGTTTAGGTCCACTGACAAAGTGGCACTATTTGACGATCTGGGATGAGACCATGTTGGTATTTCTGGCACATTTAATGCAAGTAGCATATTCTTCCCATCCCTGATTACCATTCTCTTGATGTTACTGTGGTTCTAACAAGATTAACACTGTGTTTACACAGTTGGCTTGGAATGAGCAGCAGCTTTAGTGCACCATATGTGTCTACACAGGATGAGTTCAGGCACAGTATAGAATGGAGGTCATCTGCATTTTGGCAGCAGCAAGAGCCGAAAACACAATCATCATAGTTATGCATGTAAAATGGAGAAAAAATAGACTTAAAATCTAAAAAAGAAACACTTCAGGTCACATTTACATATAAAACAGGAGTGAAACGCGAGCTGTCACAGCATGTGTCAAGTACTGAATTAATTAAAATATAAGCTTATCTGTTCCATCAGATATGTGTGAGATGGACGACTGAAAAACATGGCTGAAACACTTTCTGTGGACTGTTATAAGGTAGCAGCAACCCCCACCTTCATACTCCTCTGCAGCTCATTTCTGTTTTTATTTTTATGTCCATGTTCACACACAGATGTGAAGACTTGTTTATTTCATTTAATATACGATTGCATTGTGAAAATAACAGCACTTTGGATGATCTGTGTCCAGTTTTACTCTTTACTGTATATATGTAACGTCCCTGTTCTTTATCTATGCAGTCTCCTCCATAAATGTAACTACATGTTGACTGCAATCACTGAAAGCTCAGAAGCAAAAGACTTCATAATAAACTGGTTAACACACAGTGACTTACATGATTGTTTAAATTCCAACGCTGTTGAATTTTTCAAAGTTACAGTATTTTTAGGATTAATGCACCATTAGCTCGCTGTTATTTACTGTCTATTCCTATGAGTCACCATTATTCACAAAAAGATCCTTCAAAGGGAATCAGCGATGGCCGATTGGTTTATTCTGGAAACACGCCACATGACACATCTGAGAACTTAAACCCTGAAAATGATATGTATAACATACCTGTTGTAAGTGGAAGTCACCTCATCTTAGTGGAAAACACAGCCGAAGTCCACCAATAAAATCTTGTGTACTTTAACCTCTCATGTTAGCGTGAGAGACGGAGTGAAATCTGATAATATTCTAAAGCAAGCACTGGCTGGATACACTGGGACAGCACACTTTAGTTTCTGTATTACTGAAGTAATAAAATTAAAGTACAATACTTCCAGCTGCACTTATGTTTTATGAAATAAGGAAGCTGTGGCGCTAAAATAATGTTTGTTGAGCCGAATGGGGAAAATAGTTAAAAGAGAAGCCTGTGACAATGGTGTGTTAAGTGGCTGATTTACTGCAGAGGGCAGAGTGGGACTGATCACGAGTGAGTTCAGCACAGTGTGGACAGTAGGAGACTGTCTTCAACAGCACACATGGCGACAAAGAGGAGCCCAGTTTACTCCTGCTGCAAGAGGTAAAGAGTGGACATGATGGTTCTGCTGCAGAGTGAGACAAACTGGACCTATAAAGTACCATGTCCCAAAGACTCTCCTCACAGAGGCTGCTGGTGACAAAAGTGAAAAAAAACCCAGTTTGATAAAGAAAATCTGCTTTTGTAGATCCTAGCTAGTTTCCCAGATGATGTCAGCATGGCCATGAAAGTTTAGAAACCAAAGCGATTACTGGAATATTAACAATGACGAGTGCTTCAGACTGTCACACACAGCCACTCTCTTGCAGAAACCACAAACCAGCTGCTGCGTCTGTCACCAGAAATAAGCTGCAGAGAAAGAGAGTTCTCACCTACATCACATTCCAGCTGCTCTTTGGTCTGTCAGTCAGCATCAAGACACCATGAAGGTCACAGCTCTCTGCATCAGACTGTGTGAGTACTGGGACGGTCTCCAAATGCTATATGATTAATACAGTTGTACTTCTCTCTGCAGTATGTGCTGTCAGATTGGGAAAGAGAATGCAACAATGATCAGTGAGCACAATTAGTATATCTGTGGTTGTTTAGATAAGTTGGGTTAAAGTTAGCATTTTGGTTGAATATGAAAAATTGAAGCACGAGACTGCTCATATTTACCTTCATGAGGCTCAATCCAAACTACCACTTTGCCAAACCAGTGTGTTTTGTTGCCTGAACGTGAGGCAGGGTTGAGATATTGAGCTACTGTTGAGATATTACAAAACATGATAATATGGAGTACAAAATAAATGATAAGAATCTGAATAGATAAGCATCTGTTTACTGCTGTATGTCGACTCACTTCTTTTGTGTCTTTAGTGATAAATGTGTTGCTGCTGGCTGTTGCTCAGATTCACCTTTGTTTTTCTCAGAAAGCTCGTAAGTAGTAATTAATTACTTAGTGATTTACCCTGTGAAAGACACTGCAAAGAAAGGTGTTTCTTCAGATATGACCATCCAAATGGCAGATGACATTTATCCCACTCACCTCCATTATAACTGCAAACAAAATGTAACATATGTTATCACATGTCAAGCTGCCTGTTCGGACAAAGGCCTGTGAACCACTGAAAACTGCTATTGCTTCTCATCTTGTCAGTCTACTGCATACTGCTGTTGGTGCCATAACATTATTCCAATGGCTCACAATTACCAAGCCCCAACAGTCTGAAAAATGTCCCAGTGAACCGAAGGCCGTTTGTCCAACAGACCAGTATCAAAAACAAATGCTCATTGCGCCGATGGTATGACCCAACCTTACTCTGGCTCCGTTGTGAATGGCTCCAACAAACCCTGGACTTTTACCCTGGATGCCAGTGTTTGTTTCCTGTATGAATGTAGAGCCAAACCATAATGTTTTTTTTTTTTTTTTTTTTTTTTTTAATAAGCCTAACCACATGGTTTTGCTGCCTTATCCTTACCTAACCATGTGTTTTTTGTTAGCATTCAACAGCTGACGGAGAAAGGATACATAGCATGTAATATGTAGATGTCAAAGGCCACAGACAAAGTGGCAATAGTGTCATGTCGCATAATAATAGCCATGTGCTTCTGTTTTGGGAGAGTGTATAGCCTTCGGAGCAATGCACGTTTGTTTTCAGAATACCAGGTTGTCAGACAACTGTGCTTCGGGTCCAGTGGGCCATTTTTCAGACGACTGGTGCCATGGAAATATGATCTGTCAGAACAATGACCCGTCCCCCTATTACTGCTACAAACACATACAAAGCCCTGGCAATCATGCAGCACTCTCTCATCCAAAACACCCTAGGAACAACCTGGCAACCACCCTTAACAACAGAGCAACCATCAAGCAACCATGTACTAACTTCCTATCATGAGCCTGTGAAAGCCATAGCTACTATCGACACCACCGTCAGCTCACTTGTCCAGTGTACACTGGCATACTGGCTGGCGGCTGGACAAGCAGCCGTTCCTCTCCAGTAGGGGCATGTTATCCTGTTCTGTGGCTACATCCAGTGGACACTTAACAATTAGCAATTTCTCAACATGCAATGTCCTCGGCAGTGTTTTAACTTTGTACTAAAATCATTTTGTTGGACTAGAACATATTTTTTTAATGTTAAAAGATACTTGTAATTGACTACATCTCATTCTTTGTGTCTCTGCCATGGATGCAGTTTTCCCTCGTGTTAATCCAAACAGACAGCAGCACTATCAATATGATTCCTTTGTTGTCAACTGTGAGGGGCTGGATGGGGTGAATGGATGGAGAGTGATGAGGAAGATCAAGGGAAACATCACAATATGTGCTGCTCCAGAGAAGCCGTCAACAGGATCCTGCAAAATTAACCCTGCCTTTTCATTAGACAGTGGAGTGTACTGGTGTGAGGCTGGAGAAAAGAAAAGCAACACTGTCAACATCACCGTCACTGGTATGATTAGGAACTCATATTGTATTTATGGTTATATTCTGAGAATGCACAAAACATATTTGGGACATTTAATAATATCTTTTTCATCTGTGTTGTTCAGCTGGTTCTGTGATCTTGGAGAGTCCTGTCACCCCTGTGACGGTGGGAGATGCTGTGACTCTGCACTGTAGAAATAAGAAGACCTCTATCCTTAGAGCTTATTTCTATAAAGATGGCGACCTTATCGAGGGTAATTCTGCAGGACACCTGACTCTCCGGAGTGTTTTTAAGTCAGATGAAGGATTCTACAAGTGCAGAATCTCTCAAACTGAAGAATCAGCAGAAAGCTGGCTTGCTGTCAGAAGTGAGACAATGTCACAAACATAGCCAAAGATTCTTCTTAATATGCGGCTTCCTGTGTCAGTGATAACGATTTTTCTTCCAGGGTTCCACAAAGACCTACCCTCAAATGATAAATGCTGCTCTAAAAGCACCATTCTACAGATTGTTGGTATCATTTCATTTGTGCTTCTGGTGTTGGTGTTGGGACTGCTTCACTGGAAGAAAGGTACTGAGGAAAAATAAATAAATTAGTTGTTATGTTCTCAGTAGATTTCAGAGAGCTGTTCTGATGTTACCTTTTGGACCATGACCTTCTTAAGTCACATAACGTTTTTGTTTTGGCAATTCTGGCAGCTACCCTGACCTCTTTTTGGCGATCTCTTCTTGCACAAGCAGGTGAGGAACACATTTTGCTATACAGTCAGCTTTTTCATCCTGGTCTCACTCTGAAGTCATTGAAATTCGGTGCTTGGGCAGTGACTTCCCGTATCGGACAATGATGAAAAAAGCTGTCCTTAACAGTATGATGCACGGCTGGTCACCACAACAAAAGCCTGTGGTTAGGTTTAGGAAAAAAGAACAGGGTCTGGCTTTAGAATCTTGCAGGATGTGAACGCCTCTCTAGCAGGTGAAGGTTGGTGTTTGTTGGACTCATTCCACAACCCCTCCTGCCCCACTTGGACTTTCGCCACCTTAACTTCTGTTCTTGTCCTGTCGTGTTTCCCTCTGTGTATCATGCTGACATTAAAGGAGGCCTTTTTCGTTGCTTTCTGACACTGTAAGTCACTGCCCAAGAGCCTGATTTTGACGACTTCTGAGTGTGACCGTGCTAAATTTTGACATTTATTTATTCCTACCACTTCTAAATATTGAAGGATCTGACAACCAGTCATTTTACTGAAATCATATTTATGATTTCATGTAACAAATAAATTGAATTGAACTTAAGTACTCCAGCTTGGACCAACATCTTTCTCTATCATGTATTCTGTATCATAGCAACCAGACACAACCAAAGCATCCCAGCTAAAGAAAACAACAACACAGTGTCCCCAAAGCGTTCTCAAATGCTCCAAGCTCGGCATTTTCAGCTGGGGAAAAAATTGCTTTGGTAGACACAGGGCCAAAGCTTCTCTATGAGCAGCGTGTCAGACTGTCTCCATGCAGATACTGCAATGACATAATACTTACTTTGCAGGACTCTTGTTGGACTAAGTTATTTCGCATTGTGCCAGTGAAATACCACAGTACTTTATCCAGACAACAGAAAGTTACATATTTAATTTTAAGGGATTTCTTTAAATAGGCTTATTTTATCACTGTATTGACATAAATTTCCAACCTGTATGTCTTCCAGGTCGGCTGGCGTTTGCATGTGACAGATGGAGGAGATACTGATTAAGGGAGGAACAACACTTGCAACAGAAGTGTTTGTAGTATTTCACTTCAAGTATTTCATTATGTTACAAATTACCTCTCTTTTAAAATGTTAAACTTTATTAGTTGAAATATTCTGTATATTCTTGACACCTCTGTAGAAAACATTCAAAAAACAAAAAAAAAAAACAAAAGAAAGTCAATAAACCAAATAACACGGTGTGAGTTTCTTGATTTATGATAATGCGCTGTATGGCTCACAGGTAGTTGTTAAACAGCTGTACAGTCTGCACAGTTTTGAGTACTGCAGGCTATTAAAGTATTATAACCTATCTGCATCTTCAGCTAACTCACAGCATCGAGGTATATTTTTAAGGGGGAGCGTGTTGTTACTGTGTATCGGTTAAACCACATTGTTCTCGCTGCTCTGCCTGTTCACACGTCTAACGATGCTGTTTATGAGGAAAGAGCTGCTGCACATGTTAAATACACTCACTGTGGTTTGCTGCAATGATTATTTTATAGTACGTCCGTTTGACTTGAAGCAGACACAGAGTTTACAACCGCAGGGCCTAAAAAATGTTAACGCTCTTACTTGAACTGTCACATGGATGTATTAAACCGTTAATTGGCTTACAGTTAATATTTAATAGAATAGAATAAAATAGAATAGAATGAAAGAACTTTATTTATCCCCAAAGGGAAATTCAGCTGTCCAGCAGCTTATAAAAACAACAACCACACTTCCCCTCATCAACGGCAACGCAGAAGTATTAAAATAGACATGAAATAAATTAATTATAATAAGTGCACAAATAGAAATGAAATTAAAATGAAAATTGTTCGCTCCACAACCCAGTCCAGTTGTGGCTAATGTGACGTGTGTGAGTGTGTGTGACTGGATTCAGGTGGTGTTAAACAGTCTTACTGCCGTGGGGACGAAGGATCTCCTGAAACTCTCTGTTCTGAAACCCAGTGAGATGAGCCGACTGCTGCAGCTTTACTAATAAAGATTATTAATTTTCCATGTCGATTATCCCAGATGGGGATAATTCGCATAGTTATGATATAACTGCTGGATGGGGAAATAACCTCCTCACTTAGAGAACCAAGGTTACAATGTAACCAAACAATATTCGTTGTAGGTAGTGAAGTGCAATGAGCTAAATGCTAAAAACCTCCACATAGCAACATGCTAACAATGACAGTATCAACACACTGATGAATAAATAATATGGTCAGATTTCACATGAAAACGAGGGTTTAAAACAAACAAACAAACAAAAAATCTGTTATTAATAAAGGTTTACTGTTAGTTTTGTCAGAGCAGCTCTGTCTCACAGAGAGGCTCATGCACCAGAAATAAGCTGCACAGGAAGAGGAAGAGCTCACCAACGTTGAACTGTATGTGAACTGTAATGCAGTCTGACGTTCAGACAGTCAGCAGCAAGCCAACATGGAGGTCACAGCTCTCTGCATCACACTGTGTGAGTTCTGAGTCTGTGTAGCATTGTAACAATAACTGTCATAACATTATTGTTTTATTATTATTTTAATGACAGGCATACATTTACATTAAAACAGTGTTAGTATCTGAAACGTTTGTCTTTCCAGTGATAGATGTTCTGCTGCTGCTTGTACAAGTCAACGACAGCTATTCTCACAATGCTGGTAAGTCAACATGATTTGGGATTGGAGGTCTCCCATAGATGCAAGCATGGTGCAAAAATACTGGACTTTAAATGTTATAACTCATCATTATTATCTTATATGCAGTTATGGAAAAAAAGCAATGAAATAGTGTATACTCAATCAATCAATCAATCAATCAATCAATCAATCAATCAATCAATTTTATTTATAAAGCCCAATATCACAAATCACAATTTGCCTCACAGGGCTTTACAGCATACGACATCCCTCTGTCCTTATGACCCTCACAGCTGATCAGGAAAAACTCCCCCAAAAAAACCCTTTAACGGGAAAAAAAAAACTGTGGTGTATCATTTAGTATCTTTAAAATCTGGAAGGTCTGGCCTATAAAACTTACATTTTGCTCTGAGAGACAAGACAAAAGTTACATGTTGCTGTTACTGCTGTGTTGTAATCATGTCATTTTACGACAGTGAGATATGTCATTTAATAATTATCAATTTTGCTTTAAATTAAATTTTACTTTCGTTTCCTTTCAGTCTGTTAATTTATGACCTGTTTTTACGGTTGAAACTGAACTCTGGACCTGTTATCTGCAGTCGTTGGCAGCTGTATCAAATACTACAGTAACAGGTGAGTGGAACAGGGACGTGTTGTCAGTGTACATTTTTATATGGTGTAATATGAGACTGATTTACTGCAGGGGGCAGAGTGAGACTATTTGACTTCACAAATGTGTGTGTGTGTGTGTGAGGGACAGAGAAAACAAAATACAGCAAAAATGAGAAAAGACGGTACCTTTACAGCATGTTTTTTGTTAGTGTTTTATCATCTGTTTCCTTTCATATGTTTTTTTTAATACAGTACTAAAAAATACTGATGTTCAATAAAATATTTTGAATTAAACTGTGCTTCAAATTACATTACTGTAATAATAACAATAATTGTTATTTTTGATGTTATTATTATTATTATTATTATTATTATTATTATCATTTCTATTATTTATCTATTTTTTTCTGTTCAGTCCTTTCCTTGACATTCCTGTTTGCCAAATTATGTTCTCTTCACACTGGGTTCTCTGGCGCCATCTGGTGAGATTATAGATGTACTTTTTTTCAAACTCAAAGCTGTTTCCTCAGCAGCAGAGCGACAGGAAGAGGAAGAGGAGGTTCTGACTTACATTACATCTTAAATCCACTCTGATGTGCAGACAGTCAGCAGTGAGACATCATGGCGGTCACAGCGCTCTGCATCAGACTGTGTGAGTACTGGGAAATCACTCTGGGAGAAATATCTTATGTGCAACTGAATCATTTCTTGGGCTCAAAGGCAAAAAGATATTAAGCATCCAAAATGCGTTGATGCGTATTCTTTCAGGAAGCTGGCAGATTTAAAGCCCAGGGAATAAAGAGAATTGTAGTCTGCTCACTGATGATGGATCAAATATTACAGACATTTACATGTTAGTTATGTAATACATGTTATAGGTTATATTGGATACAGTAACAGCTGTCTTGTCTCTTCAGTGATGACTGTTTTGTTGCTGCTGGTTGCACATGTTGAATGCAGTTACTCTGAAAATGTTGGTAAGTTGCAGTTTGATCGTCAGACAAACCTTACAATGTATACCAACATCTTAAATAAGCGCCCGATGAATCATATCACCCCGTCTTGATAGTCAAGGGCTGCAAGTTTAACAACTAACATGTTGAAACTTTAAACGTCAACTGTATAAGTGATAACACCTTAAAACTAGTACGTGTGAAATGACATACTAGTTATACAGCAAAGGAAACATACATTTGTATCTTCATGTTTTACTTAAACATGAGCCAACACTCTTACCACTTGTCAAAAGTCAAGTCTGTTGGCACAACACGCCTGTACTGTGCATATGTATTCAGTATTGCATGTGTGTATAAACTGTGCTGAATTTCAAATGATTCTTCATCCTTTGTGTCTCTGTGTCAGATGCAGGTTTCCCTCAGGTTGTTCCAAACCGACAGCAGTTCTTTGAATATGAGCCCATTACTGTCACCTGTGAGGGTCTGGAGGGACTGACTGGATGGAGAGTGGTGAGGAGGATCGCAGGTGCTGTCAAAACTTGTGCTGCTTCCTGGTCAACGTCAACAGGACCCTGTAAAATAAAGAATGCCTTAGCGGCAGTTGACAGTGGAGAATACTGGTGTGAAATGGGAGAGGCAAAGAAAAGCAACACTGTCAACATCACTGTCACTGGTATGCAAATACTAAAAGACCAAGTACACAATGTCGTCACAGTTTTAGTCTGTGGACATCTCAGTTTGAACATTAATTAATTTATTTGTTAACTGACTTAATATGCTCAATAAAACATCACTTATTAAGATATTAAAACACAGGAAACATCTGCCGTGCTGGCCAGCTTTGTTCCCTCAATAGGCCGTCAAACTGCTTAATTAACATATTTTTCAAAACATATGTTCAGGTGGCTCTGTGATCCTGGAGAGTCCTGCCCTTCCTGTGATGGTGGGAGATGATGTAACTCTGCACTGCAGAAACAAGCAGATGTCCTCCAACCTCATAGCTGCATTTTTTAAAGACGGCCACTTAATGGAGAACAGCTCTATGGGAAACCTGACTCTCAACAGTGTTTCCAAGTCTGATGAAGGACTCTACACGTGCAGCATCACTGAAGATGGACGATCATCAGCGAGCTGGCTGATTGTCAGAGGTAAGACATACTAGTGTTTAAAATAAATCTGACAATGCTTTGCTTTTCACGGTATCTGGCCACATTTCGTCTGAACCTTTGGTCTGAAAATTATGGTGTCTGACTGATGTCAAAGAACTGAAGCTGAGGTCTGAGGTTGTCCTGAACATTTTCAGAGAAGTGCTGAATTAAGGAATGAACAGTGTAATTGCATGGACTATGTTTTAAGTATTACATTCATACCTAACATATATTTACAGCATTAGGATCATGTCTCATGTGCAGAACATACCATTTTATTTCCAGCAGCTGACAAGGTGCCTCATCGTGGCCTTCAGCTCCTTCTGCTGCTCTGCACTGCTGTCAGTGTTTTCTTGGTGGCTCTGCTGTTGGTGGGATTACTGCAATGTGGGCAACATCAGACAATCACCACAGGTACAGAGAATAAAGATACCACTGTAATTACTGTTACAAAATACTAAAAATGGGATCTTCATTGTAGAATGTGACAACTGTGACACAATACAATACAATTATTCTGCATGTGTTTGAAACTAGTAGCATAGCCGACAGTAAGAACCAAAGCTGCTCTGGTGGTTCCTGATAGCCATCACACTGTTCACTCAGTTTGTTTTGATGGTTTTTCTTATTCATTCAAACAGATACCCCGACCTCTCCTTTCTGCTTCCAGTCTTTTATCTCTATACAATCAGGTGAGAAACACCAACCTCCTTTCAGCACAACTACTGTATAAACGTGTATTTGGTCACCATTGAAATTATCAATGCATTCTCATCCCAAATCGTCACGTGTTGCCGCTTTGTCTTTCATGTCTACCTATTGCGTGGTAGGTATTCTTATGTATTCACTGCTGATGTTATGGGATGACGACACATGGTTAGGTTTTGAAAAAACGCCATAGTTTGGCTCTGCATTCATACAGGAAGTGACCACTGGGCTCCAGGGTGAAAGTCCAGGTTTGTTGGACCCATCCGCCACCTCTCACGCCTGCCCTATAGAAACTGTCCTGCTCCTTATATTTTGTTGTTACCAGTAGCGTTTCAACCTGACGCTGTCTAGATGTGTATCATACCACTGTGACAGGTGCCATCCAGCTGCATCATGAGCCACCTGTATGAAGGGTATCATACTGTGGCAGCAGGTGCTGTACGGCCGACCGGTAACGTATCATAACACCACAAAAGGTTGAGTCCATCCGCGTTACCAGCTGACGTTGCCCAGTGGCCTTTCTTACTGCCGCAAAAGGTGGCTGTCACTGACAAAGCGGCAGTATTTGACGACTTTGGAATATCATGTTTTAAACTCTACATCGATGAACCATGAACACAAAATTGGGCTAAAAACAGTGCATCCATTTGCTGATATAACAGCATATGAAAATAGATATCTATGTTCCATGTATCCATTTCGTCAAAAAATGCCTGCCTATACCTGCCTGCTACTGACTGTTTGAAGTGTTGTATTTTTATACTTTTATGTTTCAGTGACAACGTACGCTGTCGTCAAAACCCAGCAGGAAGAGCAGTAAGTAACTCGACACTGAAAAACACAGAATGCAACATGTAATACCTTTGAAAACGTTAAGGGAAATATGTATAAAATATGTAGTTTGAAGCAGTGCTTCTGCAGAAAATTGTGAGAGCCAGTGAATTATTAATCTGACGTGTTTTTGAAACTTAATTCATTTGTAACCTGTTTGACACTGTGTGCCTCAGCAGCTTCAGGCCCGTGTGACAGTTGGGCCTTCTTCTTTAGCATCTCAGATAAAAACCACACGACAAACCCACAGACAGAAAAAGGTCGATGGGCCTCTCAGTTTACCGTGCGGCACCTTGTGTTGGCTGATCTTAGACTGATGGTCTATACCATAAAAATACTTCACGACGATGCACGTGTTAGATTATTTTTATCAGGACACAGACACCTTGCAGCCGCATGTCTTGTGTGGGTGATCAGTACTATATAAATAAACAGTGGGGCCAGTAATGAGAAGACTCATGAACTGATGTTAATCTAGAGCCTTGTTTTCTCACAGTTACACTGGGTGTCTGTCCTTGGGTGTTTTACAGGTTGCTGAGAGCAGAGACACCTGACTGAAGAAGGGATGAGATATGTTGTTTCTCTCAACACAACAATTTTGTAATGATATGCATTTCAGAGCATTGGTGAAGGAGTTGTGTATATTCATGACAAGAGACAATGATGGATTTGTGTTCATAAGAAAATATTGCAGGTTGTGTGTATTTGTAAAATATGTACAGGTTTTAATTCTTGATAAATGACCTAAAAAGACATCATCATCATCATCATCATCATCATCAGCAGCAGCAGCAGCAGCAGCAGCAGCAGCAGCAAGACATCAGATAACTCACAGCATAACTGCCTATCTTAAAAGTTATCAGTCTGTGACAGTTAAACCACATTGTTCTATTTGTTCTGTTCACACCTCTACATTTAAAGTCAGTTTACAAGAAGAGAGTTGCTGCAGCTTTTAAATATACACACTGCGACTATACTTCCCTTGCTGTATAATCTTGCAGTAATCTTTTGCAAAGATAGACAGCTTGTTAACATCCAAAAAGTCCTCCAATGCCTATCCTGTATTTTACCAAAGTCTTGATTTGGTATTTTGTTTTGTAAAACTGAAAAAATTATAAAATAAATCAGTATACAAGCACTGTTTTATACTACTGTATTTATACTATGACTGCGTGAATGTAAATTTTTTACCAACATATAAAGCTGTGATATACTGTATAAGACCAAAAATGCTCTTAACGTATTGCTTAATTTCATTTTCAAATACTAAAAATAAAGGATTGCAATACTTTGGATTCATGAATAATTTACTTTGCTAGGATGATCATCAAAGTGGTTATATATAGTTCGTTAAGTGTTATTGTTACTGTAAAAACCAAAAGAGAAAATCCAGAGTCACTGAAATCAATCAGGACACGTCTTTCAAAAATTGCTTGGTGTAGAGACATTGCCAAAACAGCTGCAGCATTGTTACTGAATACATTTCACAAACATTTTGAAGGAAACCTTCTTTTAACTTTATTGTAAAGGAGACATTTGTGTGGAAGATTCCAACTATTTTTTTCCAGTTCAAGTTATCAACTAATCTAATAACTAAGTACTAATAACATGTTTTTGAAACAATTCTTGGCTGTCAGTGATCAACATTAGACAAGCGGCTAAGCTGGCAAAGAAAACTGAGGAAACACAGATAGGCTGACACAGCACAGAGAAGTGGGAGCACTCACTCTGTCGTTATCTCTGAAAACCAACAAGAGCCTGATGTGAACCTTTGTGGTCACCCTGTGTTACATATGTTAATACTGATCTGAAAGTTGCTTTAATGTTATAAACCATCAACATGCTGGATATTAACACGTGAGAGTGCAACGATATTGTGCAAATGCTGCATTTGAACATGACTACAAAAACATTTCAAACAAAAGCTGGCAATAATCTTAGCTTTTAAGAGAGCAACATGTAAACTACTTTCTGTGTTACAACAAAAACACATTCTTGCTATAATACTTGGATTGATTTCTAATAAGAGACTGGTTAATGACAACAAAAATGAAACGTAAAAATTGAACAAAATCAGTACTTTCTCAGCACTACTCTTTATGTTTAATTAAATGTGAGTTCATTTGATCTCCCACATGCATCCGCTCTACATAAGTGTTTTTACGTCAAACTGTAAAATCCGTCTCTTGTCTCCCCCAAACTTTATAAGAACTGAAATATGATTTTTTTTAACAATAAACTCAATTTACTTCTTTTGCTTCTCATTTTACACTTTTCTGCCCCAATAAACTTGTGTCATCGCATAACCTTTTTCATTCAGATTGTTTCCACAGTTACATTCCTGCTGGATGGGTACCCTGTTCTTGTCAAATATACATTTCCAAATGGTAAAGCTTCATTTTGTAAACAATATCTCTATCTATGGTGGCCCCAAACTGTCAACAGCTGAAGCAAAAGCATGCATACAGAGTATTCTAGCCGTGGCCCAGCATGATGCCAACTTGCTTAAACCATCGAGGACCCTTGGCTAATTAATCACATTGGGTACAATTTCAGATCTCAATCAAGAGGAACCACTGATCTGTAATGTGGTGAAACTTTGCTGCATCATATAACATGATGAGATTTGATTAAGTCAGGTATTCTCAATATTATCCAGCCGGAACTGCAACTGAATAACAGTCAGGTGAAAATACTTTTATTTTAAACTGACTCTATGCCATGCATCAAATGTAGAGCTTTTACTCTTAAACATATTTGGGTCTCACCTCTGACAGCCAGCCAGGTTCCCAGTGGTTCTCCAGCTCCAGAGATGTTACACTGCTGCAGGCCTTCCTGAGACTTGTAGACACTATGGATTGTCTTGTTTCCTGTAGAAGTGAGGAGGCCATCTTTATATATGACAGCTGGAAAATTGGTGGTTGACATCTTGCCTCTGCAGCTCAGAGTCACAGAGTCTCCCCATGTGCATTGATGATTTGTTTTGCTGTTGCATGTAAACCAAAAGTGGCATAAATTAGCTACATTAATCAGGTTCAGTTAGGTAGTATTTCCATACATGTCACAGAGAAAAGTTTTACATGGAGGTTTACCTAGAAAATATGTTTTGGAATAAGGCTGACACAAAACAAACAGTTAGGTGGGTAGATCAGCAATGAAAGCAGTGCATGGATGTGTGTGGAGGTGTTGTGATGCAAAACCAGCAGACGATGATGCAGATTAGATGCCAGCTGTAGGAAGGGAGAGATGAGGGAGCACATGGAACAGCTTTGATAACCTCAACGGCCCAGGTGAGAAAGGTCAAGCTGCTGACGCTCCTCGGCAGCCCAATCAGGCAAACTTATTTCAAAAGGGTTAGGCCAAAAAAGTCATCAATCTCAGACAGGAGGAGGAGGCCAGGCAGTCGAGTACAGGTTCCAGGTAACAGGGTAGAGAGTACAGGATACTGGATGCAGGAAATCAGAGGCTCAACAGCAATTGCAAGAAACAACAAAGCATGCAAGGTCATGTGACTGGTACTTGAGGTAAAGTCTGAGGACATCTGGTGGATCAATAAGGAATCGCAAGTCCAGAGAGTTATGGTGCCTGGGGGAAGTGAGAAATAGCTGGAGAGAGACAGTTTGCTGCCTGAGCAGTGATTGTTCCTGGAGTCCACCTCTGACCTATTGTAAACATGTCTTGTATTAAAAAGATATACAATTTTATACATCTGCACTGGTAATTGCTGTGGCTGGAGACATTTTGTTTTCGAGTTGTCAGTCCATCTGTCCGTACATCCTTCAGAACACAATATCTCAGGAATAACTTAATAATAAACTAATAAACTAATTGGATTTTTGGTGGTCAAAGGTCAAGGTCAGTGTGACTTTGCATCGGTCTCATTCATGTAAAAACGATATCTCAAGTCTAACAGGATGAAGGAATGAAGTGATGACACTTCCTAGCCAAAAAGTCAAAGGTCATCAACCGCTGGGACATCATAATGTTCTGCATAAAACACTTTCCTGTCCATTACTCGGCATGATATCTCAGAAATAAACCGGGTAATATTGGGTCATTTACTTAATTGGTGGTAATTCCATGTTTTTACAAACAAGGATGTGAACTATGAGAAAAACTTGAGTGGTGCGTGGAGGCATACAACCATCGGGCGGTCCTAGTTAAATAAGGCAGGAATTTTAATCTTTTAAAAAGCCTTGATAAGGCAGGTTTATCATATGATTTGTAATATACAGGTGAAGGTCTATTCGCTGCAAAAATTTGCAATACGTGACAAAATGGAGTTACCTATCTGTCACCACTGCAAGTGCATTAGGGGGCGGAGCAGTCCTCCACATTCTGTGTGTAGTCCACATCCTCCTCCTCCTCATTATCATCCGTCTGAACATTACTATCTGGCCTGTTAAATGTAACTATCTCAGTTATGAAATGATTCTGTGCGACCTGTTCCTCTGTCGTGTTGCAGCTGTGTCCTGTGGCCGCCACAATTTCTTCACTTATTCTTGGTCAAACGTCTCTAAACGCTCTGATGGACACGAAAAATGCAAGTAATCAAACCATGAGAGATTGCATGGAAATATTTAGTGATACACAAACTGCCAGTTGATGATGGAGTCCACACCTGAGCTGGAGGACGGGCAGGTATGTTGTTTGAGCTTATGGCTCTCAGAACTGAGCTTTAGTAGATGCACATAATTTTAAATATCTGATTTGGACATTTAATCCTACAATGGTTTGCAGGTTATTTTAAAGTTTGTTGCTGAGCTGTAAACAGATGGTGCTTGTTACTGTCTAATAAAAGATGCTGGGCACAGAGAGTTGGTTATATTGCATTTCATTCTGAATGTAATGTTCATATTTCCCATTATATTTCAAAATTAAGTTAACGTGAACATGTTCTACGCTCTGTTGTCATAAGGGAACACTTTAATAACAAACACTACAGTTTTTGACGCAGCACCTTGCAGTCAAGAAAATTAAATATTTAAGTTTAACCTGGCACTTTTTCACAAATTCATTTCCAAATAAAACCATTGCCTTGTTTTAACCTTAAGTTCTGAATGTCTTTTTAATAAGTAATGTATTTTTTTTAGACTGGGTGACATTTAATATTTCTTTATTTTGTGATTTACGCTGTTATCCTATCGTATTCCTATTTGTAAATTAACATTTGACAAATTATTCAGTTTTCAGAAGTCCAGTATTTCCTTGTGAAAGATGGTCCATATCATAAATCTCTTTCACTGTTGCTGTTTGTCCTCCTTTTCCGAGCATCATGTCTTGAAGGTAACTTACTGTACACACAGATCAATTAGTAACAGCTTCATGAATGTAAAAGTACATGTAATGTCTAACAAGAGTTGAAAAACATGCTTTCATATCACAGTAATGTGCTTTTTAGACCAACTCTGTCTTGCACAAGTGACAAAATGTCTGATATACAAATTTTAACTGCTGATAAAACATGCGAATTTGAATAGTTTACTGTCTCACACTGCAGTTAGAATGAACGGCCCATTATGTTACTGCCTACCTGTTTTTTACTGAGCCTCAGCCACTGAGCTTTAAATGAGATCCTCAGCGAGGTTGTCAGTTGAGTCAAAGAAAATGCAAAAACCACAACCACACTTATTCTTGCTGAAGCTAAAACAGATTTGTTTTGTCCTCAGTACACCCTCAGGTGGTTGGTCCATCTCAGCCAGTAGTGGTAACAGTTGGTGATGACATCATTTTACCATGCCATCTGAGACCTGCCAAGAATGTTTCAGACATGACAGTAGAGTGGGCGAGACCTGACCTGAACCCCAGGTTTGTTCATGTGTGGCGTGACGGTGTGGAACTGGAGAGTAAGAAACATCCGTCCTACAAAGGAAGAACATCAGTGTCCATTGACAAACTGAAGCACGGAGACATGTCACTGACACTCTCCAGAGTGACACTCTCTGATGGGGGACAATATAAATGCTTCATTCCAGGACTGGGTCACTCTTTAATTCAGCTTGTAGTTGGTAAGAGGATATATGGATCATTTTACATCCAGTTTTTGCTGGGCCTGGACGAATAAGATATATTTAAGTGCCAAAGATATGAAAAAAATGTGTAATGACTCTTAACGTACTACTGCAGGTGCTGCCTGAAATGAACTGAAACTAAATCTACAAGCTGAGGGAATAAAAAAGAAGTTCCCACTATGCATGACTAAGATAACAGGAAAATGATTTCTGACAAGGAGAATTTGCAAAAGTACCATGATTGTACCTTGTCGTATGAGTTTCATCAGCAGGTCTGTTAAATGTGCATCAGTAACTATGTGTGTGTGCTCATTTAATTCTCAGGTTCTCCTTTCTTCCCTCTTCAGGTGCTGTTTCCTCACCTTTCATCGTGAGTATTAACATAACCAGCAGAGGAGTGGCTCTACAGTGTGAGTCTGCAGGCTGGTATCCAGAGCCTGAGGTGTTGTGGCTGGACGGTGAGGGAAAGCTCCTCTCTGCTGGACCTACAGAGACAGTCAGAGGTCCTGATGACCTCTATACTGTCAGCAGCAGAGTGACTGTGGAGAAGAGACACAGCAACAGCTTCACCTGTAGAGTCCAACAGAGGAGCATCAACCAGACCACAGAGACAACTACTCACATATCAGGTAAATAAACCAATGGCCTATGGTCCCATTAGCAGGCCCCCTTTATTCTATGGACTGCAAATTACATTTTGATTGAGCTATTCTTAAATCTTGACCAGTCGTGGGACTGCGAAAGGTGGCTATTTGGTGTCGGATGTCAAACTCACTGACAAAGGGGCTGGGGGCCATACATCTTAAAAAGAAATTCTGGCAACTTAGCCTGTAGTGTCAGAAATGTGTCAGGATCACCCTCCAAGGAGCATTAATGTTCTCATTAAAAGAACTTGGCAGCCTTCAACTTCTTGTTTGTGAGAAATTTTAATTAGATGGTGGCACGTGAGAACTGGTCAAAGGATCATCATGGATGAATCCTCTGGGGGGCATGAATATCTACACTAGACCGTACTGTATACGTTATCCTGCTCTGGTTAAAAATACTGACTTTGTAAACTGCTAATGACACAAATATGGTCTAACTGAATAAAATTCTGTCTTTGTTTGTTACAAAGCATTGAGGTATAGTCTGACATTAATGTCATGTTCTGTGTTTTGTCATTTCAGCTGATTTCTTTACGACTCCACCAAGTTCATCTACAAACAACAACAAATCATCATGTATCAACAAATGTGTCACTGCTTTGGTTGTTGTCTTTTTGTGCAGTCTCATAGCTGCTTTCGCTTGGTGCTACTGGAAACAAAGCAAATCAGTGAGTCATAAATTAATTCATTAACACACACACACACACACATATACAGTATATAAATGTGTGTGTGTGTGTGTGTGTGTGTATATGTATGCATTATGAACTGAACAATGCGGTGAACTGTGCTTTTACCACTTGGAAAATAAAATGTACGACTTCAACTGTGTTTATGTTCTCAGTGCTACTGCGCTCAACAAGGCAGCCCACATGATGAAACAGGCCACATGCTGTCTGCCCATCCAACCCCGAAACCAGAACATTCTACTCCAGCGAGACTCACTGGGAGGCACATTATACTAAGCTAGCTCATCGTAAGATGTCAGTGGCCAATATTTTTTCTGTTGTTCAAACAATGACTTAAATTAAGAAAGCCAACAAACTCTCTACAGAGAGTTAGTCGGCTTTCTTCTTGTGATTTTGAATTGTAATAGCTTCCAAAAAGCCCTTATTCTGCAGTGATTTTGTCAAGGTTAAATGCAGACAAGCATAATGAGACAACAAAGCATAATAAGACAACGTAATGGATATTGTATTTACACTGAATTTAAATAAAGACAACCACATACAGACTGTGAGGTATAAAAACATCAATTGTCTTTATTTGACTTTTGAGAACTGTCACAAAGCTGCTCATAGACGTGCGTCATCCATCAGTGAGGAACACAAAATAGATGTTTATTGATGAGATCAAATGAAACTCTTTGCACCATTCCCTTCTACACAGAAGACAATACAATACATACAAAAACAGTCACCAAAAGCAAGTATAGTTATGAAGATGGATAAAGTCATGAACAGGATTCCATGGGTCAGGTTTGTAATACTGATGAATACGTTTTGTACAACTGACCTTTTACTACAACAGCCTGTGCATCGTGGCCTCTGCCCAGGAACAGATGGAAATGAGGTGAACACAGCAGTCACTGGGAAAAGGATGGTTATCAGCTGTTTGCACTGTAAGAGAAAAGTAACTTAATTTACACCCTTTTGGCCTCCATAGATAAAAACCGTACAAATGTGAGAAAGGCAACATGAGTGTTTGTAGATAAGCCAGATGAGTTTTTGTGTCTCTCGATGTGTATTGCTGGCCAATCAGCAGTCAAACAGTTTGTTACAATCTAGCACGGATGCTTTGCCATTAGTACGTCTCACAAGCCTTTTTTTGTGTGTGTGTACTTGTGTGTCAAGGGACTAGCTCTGTGTTAGAGCATTGGACTACAGCTCAAGAGCTCCCTGGCTCAAAGCTGACAATCCCCTACACTCATGTTTGCCAGAAAACTTTTACTTCATGAAAATGGTTGTCTTTGATCCCCACCTTCAAGCGCTGGTGTCTGGTTAAGTTGTTTTGAGTTTGAGTAGGTGAGACAAAACTGCTTAGTTTTTAAAGCCACTGAAATAGATCATTTTCACATCAGACATTTTGACTTCCCTTGATAGAGAAAGTACAGGTGAAAGAAATGTTGTTTATGGTGGCTAAGTTTCACCAAAGGTTCCAGTAACAGGGGATTTATTGTTGTGCGCAGACCCTAAGCAACGACGGGCGGAGATTTCCTCTGCTCATATGAAGCCAGGATAAATCCCTAAAGGATAAATCACACACTTATTGACTTATATAGAGACTTAGAGACTTATAATGCTAGTTAAGTGGAGGCCTCACTGTCTTGACACTTTATTGTTTCTTATCTGTGAAATACAAGTAAATACAAGCTTCGTTTCCACTGAGGGAAATGGTGTCAGTATACAGAAACAGACAGGAGGTCTGCGTCACCACGACACGTAGTTACAATTCTGGGGAGGTGCACGTCAGGCTACAGCGTTGGTTACAGCATAGGCTCTACGTCGACTTGAAGCCTACGCTGTAGCTACGGCGTCCATTCAACGCAAAAATATAAATTAGCTTCAAGCCATGGCAGTGAGTCAGTATGCACAATACCGTGACCCTGAAACTGACCCACCTCATGAAATGCAGTGGTTTGAAATGTGTTCAGTGACTTTTAGAGTGAGTATCCTTTTGCAATGATGCATTTGCAGCCCAAAATCTCTAGCAAACCACGCCATAAAATCTGAGCATTGCTATTGCCAAACCTGAAGCTATTAAAGTGAAGTAGAGCAAATTATCCAGATTCAACCAATAGATGGAGCCACAGACCATGAAATCAAAGGCTGGGGCCTGAAATCTTTGGTGTCAGGTCACTACAACTACTACTACGACTCTATCAATGATGGATATTTATATAATTTACACTACCATAATATTTATACACACATACCGCCCACATATATTATACATATATAAATACCTATATACACACACACACACACACACACACACACATATGTATATATACATATATATATATATATACATACATACATACATACATCCATACACATCCACACAATAATTATATATAATTATACCTTTACCATATTACATATACCACATGTCATACTAATGGTTCACCGTGAGCATGAACAAAGGGCATCTATATATTAATATACATTTATAATATATAAAAATATCATTTACAATATGTATAACGACACCAACATAATATGTAATAATAATAATAGTAATAATAATAATAATGATATAGTTCTTATTATCAATATATTTTGATATGTTCATATTAACATATCTTAACCTCACCCCTCTTCATCCATGTACCTTCTCAATATACGCCTTTTGTATATGTTCTTGAAGTGAATTATGTTTGCGGATTGCTTTAATTTATCATCTAAGCCATTCCATATGATGCACATGCTTTTCAATGTTAGGCGGTCATATTGTGTTTTGAAGTCAAGTTCACCTCTCAAACCACAATGACCATCTCTGTTCCCAAAAAGTTTTTGCAGGGTGCCTGGTAAGGTGTTATTTCCAGCTCTGAACATGATAAGTGCTGTTACATAATCATTTAGATCAAAGAATTTTATGGCATGTGATTTTATGAACAAAGGGTTTGTGTGCTCAAGGTAAACAACATTATTGATTATGCTAATAGCTTTTTTCTGAAGAGTGTGTGTTACTTCTGTGTGTGTTAGCCCAGATTTCTGCACAGTAATTGGGAACAGTTAGGACGATTCCAATGGCCTCTGGCTGACAGGGGTCCCAAAAAGAGGTAACAATTAATATTTTTTTTTATACCATCATTAATAAGACAATTAAGATTTTTTTTAGAATATAGTAATACAATTAATGATCTCTGTTTTTACTTGTGTTCGGCAGCAAAAGTTAAATATCCCCATTGACCAAAAAGTAATCATCCATATTGACTGAGCACCCCCCTGTATCTGCATGAAATGGTTTGGTCCTGCTTTCGCGCGCTGACGGTGACGGTGCATATAGCAGTCAGCAGCTGCGCTCGAGCGCTACAGTCATCGTCGTGCCAGCTAATGTTAGCACTAAAAGAAAATCCGGTTTTCCAAAAAGGAAAGAGAGAAAGAAGAGAAAGGAGAGGCAAAAGAAAGGGTGTCAATATGTGAGCCAGTTTTTCTCCAAGAAAGGTGGGTAGCCTATAGTGTGTGAGTGGTAGAAATTAACACGTTAGCTTAATGTCCATAGTGAAATAAGCTAGCTAACGTTACAGGCTAGTGTTAGCCTACGTTTCACTCCTTTTAACCTATATTTAATCAGTGCAGGTAAATGTTTAGCAGGATATTCATATTAAATCAGTTGTCCCTGCCCCCTTTACCAGACTCAACAACAGATGAGTCAGAAGCAGCAGCCCTGTCTCCCCATAACTTCACCCCTCCCCGTCCCAGTGAAGAAGGTGAGCAACACGTGCCAGTTAGCATCACTGCAGGGAGTCTGTGGGGATTTAAACAAATTATTTTTCCACATAATGAGTATTATGAAACAAAAACAGCCTCCAACTGTCTGTACTGGGTGCTGGACAGTTGGAAACATTAAGTGGCTTAACTCAGCCTGTATTAAAGGTACAGGCAAAAATAATATAAAAGAAAAAAAAAATTAAAATTATCCAGTTAGATGCTTTAATTTATAGTGAATTATGGCTGTTAAATGACATCCATAGTTAACAGACTTTATTAATCCCATTAAGTGCATTTGAGCATCTTGCACACACACACACACACACACACACACACACACACACACACATGTATCTAATGTGTGTAATCTAGTGGTGGTGATACAGAACTGTAGGTAATTTGGGTCAATGTTCTGTTGCATTTAGTGTTGTTCATTTATTGGTATATGACATAATTTAATATACTATAGGCTATATCACATGCATCGTGTACATCGTACAGAGCCAGCATCAAATAGTGAATTGCATACTGTATGCCAGGGGTGGCCAACCAGTCTGAGACCAAGAGCCACAAATATTACCGTGGTAGTACAAAGAGCCACATCATACACATGTGTGCTTACAAACACACTCGCTCTCTCACACAAACACAAAATGACATAAAATCAAAATCCAAACATTTCCAGTTTTCAAAGCCAGATTTATTGATCTCACACAAAAATGAATAACCGTGAACAGAGATACACACAAACACAGTCTCTCCCTCTCATACTGTCTGTCTCCACACACAGATTCTCCCTCTGTCATACTCTCTCCACACGCACACACACACACACACACACACAGACACACAAAGACATGCATTTCTTCCCTGCCATTTTTTGTTGTGCGATAACACCACTGTGCTGTCGTTCAGCCTTCCTCCCGAACTCCACACCCTCTCACCTGCCTATGCACACTCCTCTCTCTCTCTCACTCACTCCACTTACGCCTGTTACATTTCTTAAAGGGCTATACGCACTCAAAACAATGAATTAAGTTTTTATGAAAGATGGAAGAGCCGCACGCCAATGGTTTTAATTAAAGGAGCAATAAGTGAAATTCATCATTTCTAGATTGAAGGAATTAAAAAATTGCTATGTGAAGAACTAGAGGTGTAATTTCATCTGGAGTATAGCATGACCTCACACACCCTCTCTCTGTGTTGATCTCCAGCCCCTTGTTTACAAACCGGTCCAGCTGCGCCACACGTACGCCACATGTACGCCACATGTACGTTCATGTGAATGCCCCCCCCCGAGCCCTTGGCCCTCCCTCCCTATAAAAGGCTACAGCCAGTGAGCAATGGCAGCGCATATTTTCGAAGTGAAATGGTGGAGTCAAATGTCTGTTTTAATTATTGTTACAGTAACGTTGGGCACATGTCGCTATGTCGATTCAATTAAATTTAATATTACAATCGTAGCATGGGTTAATGTCCGCAGCTTGAGTCAGCCTCCGCTAACCTCCCAGTTAGCGGGGGCTAACCGGTGCCTCCTCCTCAGGCTCCACTTCACTCAGCTGCCAGCACAGCCAGTTACCCTCTGCTAGCTTCCTAGCTAACATTAGCCCCGGCTCTCCGTTTGGATCCAACTGGAGCACCAAGTCCTGGTTTGTTAATCAGGTTAATGTGGGAAGAAGCAGCGGGTATATCGGGCAGCTGAGTGAAGTGGAGCCTGTGGAAGAAACACCGGGACCGTCTGGATGTAATAGTCCGTGGAGGTGCTGCGGTGCTCGGCTGCACAGACGAGGCGAGTGGGGTGGAGGTGGAGAGCAGAGGTAGAGGGAGGTGTGGCTCATGACACACTTTGTTTTGGTCTACAGGCAGTGCACAACAGCAAACCTAGCGGTGAAACGATTTCGCTTTTTGCCCCTTTAATGGATCGAAGAGCCGCACACTGACAGGCAAAGAGCCGCGGGTTGGCCACTCCTGGGCTAAATCAATATCCTTTGTATTCTTTGTAAAGATTGTTCCAGTTGTGAGTCAGTAGTCCATCTTTAAAGGCAGGTATGCGTCCATCCGATTTAATTCTCCTATATTTTATTATATGATTGTCCTCTCTCCCACACACACAGTTATGGATCACAAATACAGACAGGTGGTCATTGATATCACATGTGAGCAGTCCACTCACTAAACTCTTTTCCATACACTTGGTGCATATGTTATCAATTAAGGTGGCACTGTGAGTTGTTATCCTACTGGGTTTTGTTATCAAAGGGAAGAGACTCAAACTATACATTGTATTGATGAAGTCATCTGGTGCACTGTGTTGGTTGGGGTTGAGTAGATCTATATTGTAGTCACCACAAAGGAATGTGACTCTGTTGTTGATATTGACTAATAGCTTCTCTATTTTCAGGAAGTGTTGAGTTTGAAATGACGGCGCGATGTGTTAACTTTATGAAGACAACGGGAGTGGATAAAAAGTAAAAATATAAAAACACAGAGGGAATAATAAATAATGGACCGTCTAGTAGGGTTGTCACGATACTAAAATTTCAAACTCGATATCGATACCCAGGAAAAATTCAGTACTCGATACCATTTAAGATACGGCAGCAAAAAATTAAGAGGCATGTCATTTTTTAAATAAAGATCATAACAGTAACATCAATGATAAGAACAAAAAATCCCCCCAAAATAAATATCAACCAGAAACAAGATCTGTCCATACAAAAGTATTTATCTACAGCCCTGTTTATTTTCTGTGCTTCTGGTGAACTGACACCATATTTTCATTGCTGATCAAATAGAGTTGGTGGTTTAGGCTCAGGATGCTCCTGTTTCTACCTCACCACGTGATCAGAGAACCAGGGGTTACGGGAGAAACCAAACGTTTTTTCAGCTTCAATCTGTGACTTTACAGTTAACATAACTTTTCAGACACACATAATTGTGTTGTCCTGTTAAACTAACATTGTCTATTAATGTTACAGACAGGCATGGCTGATAAAGTTTTCTGCTTAGCTCCCACATTAACGTTAGAAGTTATATTTTAGTTTGATGCTGGCGACACCAGCTGCTCAGCTGCTAGTGAGGGGAGGGGCTGTACCTGCCGTCTGCAGCGTGCTGTGTTCACTTCACTAAATATTTCCAAAGAGCGCTTTTTCCTTTATCATTTTTGACCAAAACTGGCTGCTCTGATCATCCCGCAGCCGCGCTGGCCATATTACAGCAACAGAAATGTGTGCATGCATGCACAGCGATGACAACAAGCCGGGTTGCAGCGAGGGCTCTGTGCCTGCTAGACGCTGCCTGCACAGCGCGTGTCCGTCGGACCCGTTGTGTGCACCCGACAGGCGCTGAGGTGGCGTGCACTGTTAGTATCGATACTTTTTTAAATTAGTATTATGTCCGTTTACAGCGTTTGAGTATCGATACTTTTCAGAGTATTGATACTTTTGACAACCCTACCGTCTAGAATGTAGTCTTTTTCAAATGAAGCTGGTAGCCTCTGCAGTTGTGGTGAGTAAAAGCTCCGCCACTATTTTTTAATTTTCTTACTTTATGTCCATCGGCATTATGATGAAATAACATTGCTTGCTACCTTCATGCTAATGGCAGTACCCAAAAGTGCCTCTGCTGTTTCACACCATCATTTTCCCCTTTTACTTTGTGGGAACATCCCTAGAGGAAATATTAAAAAGGCTAGGGTGTCGTTGCCGTACAGTTGTCTATGGCAGCAGCTAACTCTGTGTGCCTATTGGTCAAAGTGACGGCTGTGATGGGAGTTATCATGAACGACAAAAAGAAAATCAAACATGCTAGACTTTCTGTGAGACAGAAAGTACATTGTGCTCTTTATTTTATTTGTTTTTTGAAATAAAGCTTGGTTAAATGATTTCAGTGTGTGTAAAAGTACTTTTTGAAAATTTTGAGCACATTTCAACAATACCGCGATAATAATGATAACTGTGATAATTTTGGTCACAGTAAGCATGATATGAAATTTTCATACCGTTACATCTCTACTCATGGTGTATTCTCTTTACAGTATTGAACCATGTTTCTGATACTGCTATAATGCTGAACAGATTACTGAACTGGTTTAAATATTCTCAGATGCTTTGGTAGTTTGCATAAAGGCTCCTGCTGTTGAAGGGAACAATGGACAGACCGTGGTTTAGATTTACATTCAACTTAAACTGTTCTTCAGTGTAGTATTCACACGTGTTGTTCAGGTGGTCAAAAAAAATATTGTCAGGGTCAATGTCTTGTTCTATTTCATGCATAGGTGAGTAGAGTATGTGTGAAATATTTTACCATAACATATAGAATTTCTATAATATATGATAAGATATAGAACAATAATAGTGTAATACTAAATTAATAAATCCCCTTATGTACAATAGCCCATTCTTCTAGCCTCTATCAAACCTCTCGAGTTGATCTATGTTCCTGATCCACAGACCCTTAGCATTCTCTGGTGCACCCTTAGGTTTAATAAATACCTTGCAACTGACGGTCCAAGTGAATTCAATCTTGCACCGTTTTCTAAGTAGCCTTGCCTAGCCCTAACCTTTGTTAGGTGCCCATTAATGAAAACATTTGAACCCTTCAGTTTCCTACCCTGCCTAAGTAGATCAACTTTGTGCTTATGGTAGGCTAGTCTCCGCAGCCCTATGCTGTTCTCCGTTGGTTCCCCTGGATCCTGGCTAAAGGCGGGCCACACCAGGGTGGTAGGTAGCCACTACGGTGCAGAGGGTTCAGGCTCTGGGCTCAGAGGCTTCCTGCTCTAACACCCGTGTTGTTGTGGCTCTCGTATCTTCACGTAGCTAAGCCTAGCTGGTCTCTGCTCCCCTTGCCGCCTTTTCGTTCTGGTCCTCCACACAAAAACCCACTCTGCTGTTGGCTCCGGTCTCCCTGGGCTCCCCCAGGCTCCTCCTGTCCTCCTTTGGCCCATGAAAATCTCTTCGTTAGTCATATTATTTCACCTTTGGCCAATCAGCAGGCTCCATCATGTCTCCAAGATAAGCTATTGCCATTTTGTTTGCGCTTCTGTCAAAGTATTGGAGTACAGATTAGTAGCCCTTTGGAACAACTCGACCAACTTTTGACTACAAGCACAGCAAAGGTAGGACACAATTTGCAGTCTTATGTACGATGAGAGGATTGTTTCTCATTGCTTCGACAGTTTATGCAATGAGTTTTGGTCGTACACTGATAGCTGTTGCACTGCTGGGATCGGCGGATTCTCAGGATTCATCTGAGGTGTGGATTTCCGAGATGGCATAAATGAGAGATAGCCAGGGCGCTGCTATGCTGGCATGCACTATGCACAGATAGAGAATGCTTTTGCTGCCCGCTTAGTCAGTTCGTTGGTGTTTGATTTCAGTTTTGCTCAGATAGACATAGTTACGCTAGTTCGCCACTCAAGCCTCTTCAGCTCAAAGCAGTTTACAACCTGACTGTGTCTTCATGAGTTAAAATACCCTGTGGTGCATTTGCCTACAAGAACCCTTGCTTACAAGGCTTCGTGATCCTCCTCAGTGACCAAGGGAACAACTTACAGAGCCCCTAGAACCTCCCAAAGGACCTTTTTTACCTCCTCAGTGACTACCAAAGTAACGCCAGAACCACCAAAGAATGTCTAGAACAGTCTCAGAGAACACCAGGACATGTTTTGGAAATTAAACTTTGTTTCTTTGAAGGCTGATGAAGGTGAAGCTGATGTAGCTTCAGTCTGATCTTCCTGCTCTCTGTGGTTTGCTGAATTGCTCAGCGCCAGCGATGGTCCAGAGTGGAAGGATGCCGACCGCCAACGTAGAGAGCTGCCAACAGGCGGGTTCAAACCCTGCCCGAGGTATGTTACACAGGAGAGTGTGTTGAGTGTGATTGTGGGAGTCAAATTTCAAACCTTGCGTTCAAAAATGTCGTTTGTTGCGATTGTGTGTCAATTTCATTTCCGAATTTCCACCGCTGACCCACAAGGAAGGTAAGTCCATGAGAGCCCTCGGGGTAGAGCTAGCTAGATTAGCTAGGCAAAACCTTTTGGATTAAAACAAAACAACAGGTAACTACACTTTCATTTGTATGTTTCTGTCATTTTTGATAGGTAGATTATAATTTTGAGAAAAGAGGAACACCGGACATCAACAAACAACATAACTTTACAAGACAGAATTGCCTTCAAACAGAGCATACATGAAATCCTAAGAGGTCCCTTAACTCATGTGTACTGTCACATTCTGATTGTAACCAAATCCTCTTCATATCAGTTGAACTAATGACTGATTTCTCTGGCACTCTTTCTCTTTTGGTACACTGGCTTGTTATCGCTGTTTTATGTGTGTCGTTGCATGTGCATGTGTTTGCATATGTGGGTGGCTGTGGGAGTTGCTGCCCTCCTAATGCGGTCAGGTCCTTTTTCCTCTTTGGTGTCAGATGTTATGAGATGCTGAAGGAGGTGAAAAGTCAAACAGTACTCTGGCTCCCATCAATCCTTTTGGTCTGTCTTCTTCTTTCTGTCAACAGCCATGAAATGCTGCAGAGTCCTTACCTGCTCTGGTGACAGAAATGTTGGAATGTTTTTTTACTTTTTTGATGATGCAAATATGCTTTGACGTGTAACAGCAAAAACTCATGCAACGTCTGAGTTTTGGTACATTGTAACTTTTCCAACAAAAACGTATGGTGGAAAGACAAGACTTGTGTTCTTGTGGGTATAGCTCAGTGGTAGAGCAGTTGATTGCAGATCCCAAGGTCTTGGTTTCAAATCTTGGTGCGCCTCCACAGGCACCGAGTTGTAATGGTCCTTATGCTGATTTTAAAGCACCCCCTGCGATCCCCCTACACAAGATTGAGTCTTTCATCAGAGTGATTGGATTGTGTTTATATGATGAGACCAGTGTACATGAACATACTCCACATGCAGAGAAGTGCTGTATGGTCCCACGGTACTTTGAGAGGGTCACAGACCTGAATCAACTGGTATAAGCTTTGCTCAGAGGGAGAAAGGCAACATGAGTGTTTGTAGATAAGCCAGGTGAGTTTTTTTGTGTCTCCATGTGTATTGCTGGCTAATCAGCAGTCAAACAGTTTGTTACAATCTAGCACGGATGCTTTGCCATTGGTACGTCTCACAGGCCTTTAATGTGTGTGTGTACTTGTGTGTCAAGGGACTAGCTCTGTGTTAGAGCATTGGACTACAGCTCAAGAGGTCCCTGGCTCAAAGCTGACAATCCCCTACACTCATGTTTGCCAGAAAACTTTTACTTCATGAAAATGGTTGTCTTTGATCCCCACCTTCAAGCGTTGGTGTCTGGTTAAGTTGTTTTGAGTTAAAGTAGGTGAGACAAAACTGCTTAGTTTTTAAAGCCACTGAAATAGATCATTTTCACATCAGACATTTTGACTTCCCTTGACAGAGAAAGTACAGGTGAAAGAAATGTTGTTCACAGTGGCTAAGTTTCACCAAAGGTTCCAGTAAGCCATGGCAGTGAGTCAGTATGCACAATACCGTGACCCTGAAACTGACTCAGCTCATGAAATGCAGTGGTTTTAAATGTGTTCAGTGACTTTTAGAGTGAGTATCCTTTTGCAATGATGCATTTGCAGCCCAAAATCTCTAGCAAACCACGCCATAACATCTGAGCATTGCTATTGCCAAGCCTGAAGCTATTAAAGTGAAGTAGAGCAAATTATCCAGATTCAGCCAATAGATGGAGCCACAGACCATGAAATCAAAGGCTGGGGATTGAAATCTTTGGTGTCAGGTCACTACAAAACCTAGCCCTCACCATCCAAATGAAGACAGACCATGTCAATGGCTGCAATCTACTCAAATGACCTGAAGGCATTGGAGTACACATCAGTGGCCCTTTGGTACGACTCGACCAACTTTTGACAACAAGCACAGCAAAGGTAGGACACAATTTGCAGTCTTATATGTATGATGGAAGGATTGTTCCTCATTGACAGTTTATGCAATAAGTTTTGGTCGTACACTGATAGGTGTTACACTGCTGAGATCGGTGGATTCTGAGGATTCATCTGAGGTGTGGATTTCGTAGATGGCACAACATGAGAGATAGCCAGGGCACTGTTATGCTGGCATGCACTATGCACAGATAGAGAATGCTTTTGCTGCTCGCTCAGTCAGTTTGTTTGTGTTTGATTTCAGTTTTGCTCAGGTAGACATGGTTACGCTAGCTCGCCACTCAAGCCTCTTCAGCTCAAAACAGTTTGCAACCTGACTATGTCTTCATGAGCTAAAATACCTTGTGGTGCATTTGCTTGAGGGTGGCCCCTCCCCCGCAACTGGGGACCTTCCAGCTCTAGAGGTTGACACACTCAATAGTACTTAAGCCAACTCACAATTTTCACCTTAACTGAAAATGGATTAAAACAGACACAAATCAGTCTAATCCTTGATGAGTTCTGTGTCGTTGTGAAACAGAGCATCCACAATAACATACATCTTGATGAAATGGTTCCCTGAGAGTTGACAGAAGAAAAACACAAAGAGAACAAGTGGGATTTGAACCCACAACCCCCATACAATGAAACTGGATTGTTACCTGCTGAGCTGTGAAGACCACAACATGGCAAGTGAGTCTCCCACAAACAAGAAGTAAGGTTTCTTAGTTGTCCATTTGAATCTGTTTGTGTTAAAAGGCTTTGTGAACCTCCTCGGTGACCAAGGGAACATCTTACAGAGCCGCTAGAACCTCCCAAAGGACCTTTGTTACCTCCTCAGTGACTACCAAAGTAACGCCAGAACCACCAAAGAATGTCTAGAACAGTCTCAGAGAACACCAGGACATGTTTCGGAAAGTAAACTTTGTTTCTCTGAAGGCTGATGAAGGTGAAGCTGATGTAGCTTCAGTCTGATCTTCCTGCTCTCTGCGGTTTGCTGAATTGCTCAGCGCCAGCGATGGTCCAGAGTGGAAGGATGCCGACCGCCAACGTAGAGAGCTGCCAACAGGCGGGTTCAAACCCTGCCCGAGGTATGTTACACAGGAGAGTGTGTTGAGTGTGATTGTGGGAGTCAAATTTCAAACCTTGCGTTCAACAACGTCGTTCGTTGCGATTGTGTGTCAATTTCATTTCCGAATTTCCACCGCTGACCCACAAGGAAGGTAAGTCCATGAGAGCCCTCGGGGTAGAGCTAGCTAGATTAGCTAGCTTGACGGGCAAAACCTTTTGGATTAAAACAAAACAACAGGTAACTACACTTTCATTTGTATGTTTCTGTCATTTTTGATAGGTAGATTATAATTTTGAGAAAAGAGGAACACCGGACATCAACAAACAACATAACTTTACAAGACAGAATTGCCTTCAAACAGAGCATACATGAAATCCTAAGAGGTCCCTTAACTCATGTGTACTGTCACATTCTGATTGTAACCAAATCCTCTTCATATCAGTTGAACTAATGACTGATTCCTCTGGCACTCTTTCTCTTTTGGTACACTGGCTTGTTATCGCTGTTTTATGTGTGTCGTTGCATGTGCATGTGTTTGCATATGTGGGTGGCTGTGGGAGTTGCTGCCCTCCTAATGCAGTCAGGTCCTTTTTCCTCTTTGGTGTCAGATGTTATGAGATGCTGAAGGAGGTGAAAAGTCAAACAGTACTCTGGCTCCCATCAATCCTTTTGGTCTGTCTTCTTCTTTCTGTCAACAGCCATGAAATGCTGCAGAGTCCTTACCTGCTCTGGTGACAGGAATGTTGGAATGTTTTTTTACTTTTTTAGATGATGCAAATATGCTTTGACATGCAACAGCAAAAACTCATGCAACGTCTGAATTTTGGTACACTGTAACTTTTCAACAAAAACGTATGATGGAAAGACAAGACTTGTGTTCTTGTGGGTATAGCTCAGTGGTAGAGCAGTTGATTGCAGATTCCAAGGTCTTGATTTCAAATCTTGGTGCCCCTCCACAGGCATTGAGTTGTAATGGTCCTTTTGCTGATTTTAAAGCACCCCCTGCGATCCCCCTACACAAGATTGAGTCTTTCATCAGAGTGATTGGATTGTGTTTATATGATGAGACCAGTGTACATGAACATACTCCACATGCAGAGAAGTGCTGTATGGTCCCACGGTACTTTGAGAGGGTCACAGACCTGAATCAACTGGTGTAAGCTTTTGCTCAGAGGGAGAAAGGCAACATGAGTGTTTGTAGATAAGCCAGGTGAGTTTTTTTGTGTCTCCATGTGTATTGCTGGCTAATCAGCAGTCAAACAGTTTGTTACAATCTAGCACGGATGCTTTGCCATTGGTACGTCTCACAGGCCTTTAATGTGTGTGTACATGTGTGTCAAGGGACTAGCTCTGTGTTAGAGCATTGGACTACAGCTCAAGAGGTCCCTGGCTCAAAGCTGACAATCCCCTACACTCATGTTTGTAGAAAGCTTTTACTTCATGAAAATGGTTGTCTTTGATCCCCACCTTCAAGCGTTGGTGTCTGGTTAAGTTGTTTTAAGTTTAAGTAGGTGAGACAAAACTGCTTAGTTTTTAAAGCCACTGAAATAGATCATTTTCACATCAGACATTTTGACTTCCCTTGACAGAGAAAGTACAGGTGAAAGAAATGTTGTTCACAGTGGCTAAGTTTCACCAAAGGTTCCAGTAAGCCATGGCAGTGAGTCAGTATGCACAATACCGTGACCCTGAAACTGACTCAGCTCATGAAATGCAGTGGTTTTAAATGTGTTCAGTGACTTTTAGAGTGAGTATCCTTTTGCAATGATGCATTTGCAGCCCAAAATCTCTAGCAAACCACGCCATAACATCTGAGCATTGCCATTGCCAAGCCTGAAGCTATTAAAGTGAAGTAGAGCAAATTATCCAGATTCAGCCAATAGATGGAGCCACAGACCATGAAATGAAAGGCTGGGGACTGAAATCTTTGGTGTCAGGTCACGACAAAACCTCGCCCTCACCATCCAAATGAAGACAGACCATGTCAACGGCTGCAATCCACTCAAATGACCTGAAGGCATTGGAGTACACATCAGTGGCCCTTTGGTACGACTCGACCAACTTTTGACAACAAGCACAGCAAAGGTAGGACACAATTTGCAGTCTTATATGTATGATGGAAGGATTGTTCCTCATTGCTTCGACAGTTTATGCAATAAGTTTTGGTCGTACACTGATAGGTGTTACACTGCTGAGATCGGTGGATTCTGAGGATTCATCTGAGGTGTGGATTTCGTAGATGGCACAACATGAGAGATAGCCAGGGCACTGTTATGCTGGCATGCACTATGCACAGATAGAGAATGCTTTGCTGCTCGCTCAGTCAGTTTGTTTGTGTTTGATTTCAGTTTTGCTCAGGTAGACATGGTTACGCTAGCTCGCCACTCAAGCCTCTTCAGCTCAAAACAGTTTGCAACCTGACTATGTCTTCATGAGCTAAAATACCTTGTGGTGCATTTGCTTACAAGAGGGTGGCCCCTCCCCCGCAACTGGGGACCTTCCAGCTCTAGAGGTTGACACACTCAATAGTACTTAAGCCAACTCACAATTTTCACCTTAACTGAAAATGGATTAAAACAGACACAAATCAGTCTAATCCTTGATGAGTTCTGTGTCGTTGTGAAACAGAGCATCCACAATAACATACATCTTGATGAAATGGTTCCCTGAGAGTTGACAGAAGAAAAACACAAAGAGAACAAGTGGGATTTGAACCCACAACCCCCATACAATGAAACTGGATTGTTACCTGCTGAGCTGTGAAGACCACAACATGGCAAGTGAGTCTCCCACAAACAAGAAGTAAGGTTTCTTAGTTGTCCATTTGAATCTGTTTGTGTTAAAAGGCTTTGTGAACCTCCTCGGTGACCAAGGGAACATCTTACAGAGCCGCTAGAACCTCCCAAAGGACCTTTGTTACCTCCTCAGTGACTACCAAAGTAACGCCAGAACCACCAAAGAATGTCTAGAACAGTCTCAGAGAACACCAGGACATGTTTCGGAAAGTAAACTTTGTTTCTCTGAAGGCTGATGAAGGTGAAGCTGATGTAGCTTCTGTCTGATCTTCCTGCTCTCTGTGGTTTGCTGCATTGCTCAGCGCCGGAGATGGTCCAGAGTGGAAGGATGCCGACCGCCAACGTAGAGAGCTGCCAACAGGCAGGTTCAAACCCCGCCCGAGGTATGTTACACAGGAGAGTGTGTTGAGTGTGATTGTGGGAGTCAAATTTCAAACCTTGCGTTCAAAAACGTCATTCGTTGCGTCAATTTCATTTCTAAATTGCCATCGCTGACCCACAAGGAAGGTAAGTCCATGTGAGCCCTAGGGGTAGAGCTAGCTTGATGGGCAAAACCTTTTGGATTAAAAGGACAGGTAACTACACTTTCATTTGTATGTTTCTGTCATTTTTGATAGGTAGATTATAATTTTGAGAAAAGAGGAACACCGGACATCAAAAAACAACATAACTTTATAAGACAGAATTGCCTTCAAACAGAGCATACATGAAATCCTAAGAGGTCCCTTAACTCATGTGTACTGTCACATTCTGATTGTAACCAAATCCTCTTCATATCAGTTGAACTAATGACTGATTCCTCTGGCACTCTTTCTCTTTTGGTACACTGGCTTGTTATCACTGTTTTATGTGTGTTGTTGTATGTGTGTCTGATTGATTTTTTACTCAGGCCTGTGAAGACACCGTTACAATAGTCCAGCCTGCTGAAAATGAAAGCATGAACAAGTTTTTCTGTATCTGGTTTAGACAGAAATTCTTTTATTCTTGCTATGTTTTTAAGGTGGTAGTAGGCTGATTTAGTAATTGTCTTAATGTGACTATTGAAATTTAGGTCTGAGTCCAGAACTACACCAAGATTTCTGGCTTGATTTGTAGGTTTTAGTGTCATGGCGTCAAGGTGAGTACTGAGTACTGACTATTGATCTTTGTTCTTTGGGGCCAAAAACAACTATCTCAGTTTTTTCTGTGTTTAGTTGTGGGGCGCTTGGTCGCTTTAAATATTGCCGCTGCAAGGACTTGTGGGACGGAATTATCTCCTTTCCTTTTGTAAAGGATAGTCCAGTGTACCCTATGTTAAAAGAGAAAAGAGAGGAAGCATTGAAGCACCTTTCCTTAAAATTTAGAGAATTCGACCAGTGCTTATCAAAAAAGACTATTCGACCGCAGCCTCAGTTTAAAGATAAAGGCTGAAGGACTGGCAGTGAAATGTGCTTTCAAACCTTTGTTGAGCAGACACTGCCATCTAGTGGCTTCAGAAAATGAAGACAGTGGTTCACAAGGCCTCATTTGGCCATCACTACCTGTAACATGTGGTTAATGTTATGAAATGGTTACAGTAAGGTCTATGCATCGAAAACACTTGATTAGGTTTGGAAGAAAGATTATGTTTTCGGTTCAAATAAGCATGTCTGTTACGTAACATCGATGCAGCGTGAAGGAAGTACATGCTGTGAGTGACATCTGTACACAATAACCATACGTAAATTACAGCAACAGCATGGATTTTGGTTTCACACAGGACACGAACTGCGGTCTCCTTTGTGAAAGTCTTGTTTTGTTTGATCCATCCACCTCTCCTCCTCTCCACCCTACACAGACTTTATCTCTCTTTAAACTACATCAGCTGCTCTTGGTGTCAGTCATTGCTGCAGATGAGTTTACATGAGAGCTGGTTGAAAGCCTGATAAGATGGGGCTTAACAATCCATTGTCCCACATTGCTTATCTTATTTCTTTATTCATTTCTTTACTTAATTTATCACTTATAAATGACAATATTGTTACATGTTGCTGTTTCCTTTGCTATTATTTTTACAAATAGTGACTAGAAGATTTATTATAAAAAAACCTGTATAATATTCAACCAAGCATATGTTGCATATGTACCAGTTGCAGCCCTAAATACTTAAGTTATTTCAAGCAAAGTTCATTTTAAAGACTTTTTCTAAAAGTCTTTAAAGTTCCTTGTACATATAGCATGGTGTAAGCAGTCCTTCCAGCTCCTTCAGTGAAGTGTTTCTTCCTCAGTGATCTAAAAGACATAGGAAACACAGAGATAAAAGGTGTAAATGCACAAGACTATATTTTACATGTGAAGTGTAAGATTTTTGGGGATTTGGTGGCATCTAGCAGTGTATTGCACATTACAACCAGCTAAAAAATCTCTGAGTCGGAATTCCTTCAGTGTTTTTTGTTTCGGAGGTTTTTATTGGGAGCCGAAGTATCCACAGAGGTCTCTTCCTCTCCAAAATAAATGGACCAGGGGCCTCATTTATAAAAGAGTGCTTAGGATTCATACTAAAAGTTGACGTGCGCCCAAAAGCTGAAAATGGCGTTCGCCAAAAAATAATCTGATTTATAAAACTGTACGCACGCACACTTGCACACAGTGTTCTCTTTATAAATCACAGACCTCCTGGAGTTGTGCGCACCCAGATCCGCCTCATATTCCGCCCTCTACACGCCCTAGTTCAACCATAAATGGTCATGCAAATCACCTCATGAATGCGATCTGCATATAAATAAGCCGGCATGCGAGCGTTCTCTCGTTGTGAGTCATGGCGACAGGTGTGAGAAACGAACCAAAAAGCGGATTTTCTCCGAGACTGAACTAGAGACACTTTAACGGGAGGTAGAGGACTGAAGAAAGATTTTATTTGGTGGCCACAGCAGCGGGATCACTAATAAAAGAAAGCAAAAAAGTGGCAATACATCAACGCTGCTGATGCTGTCAGCTGTGTCTGTGGGACTGCACGGACAGTAACAGCGAAAAAAAAAAAAGTGGTCTGATCTAAAGGTAGACCAAATATTTCTACTCCTTTACCAACATGTAGTTAATGTGTTGCTTTTAAATTTGAGGATGTTTGACATTGATGTGCGACATAAAGAATCACATTTATTAAAGGTGGAGGCAAAAAGGAGTATGTACCATCTTGCGCAATTACGCACGAGGGTCACCGCAGTATTTATATGTTTATGGCAATTAGTCTGATCAGACACCCGGCCTGAATTACAGCATGAACCAGTGGTATCCCTGTCCCAAAATACAACGTGTAATTTGAAATACAATTCAAAGATGAAAGTGGAATAGGCAAACACGTTTCTTCATGCCGGTTTTGTCGTAAACAGCACATGTCTAAGAAGGGCTGATGAAATGAGTGTAACGGTTGTGCTTAATGGCTGTATTTCAAGACATGATAAATGCACTGGAAATATTTAGCTAAATAAATAAATATATTCCATGCAGTCGCACCGTTCTCTCCCCCTCCTGCGCTCAGAGTGGACAATGAGACGTTAGAGGCAGTGCAGATTAAATACGTACTTAGAAAGAATTTCAATTCAGGATTTGAGTTGGATTTTACAACATTTTATGAAACAATTATCACTCACTCCAAGCGCAAAATAAGGCTGCTGGATTTAATTTCAATGATAACGTGGATCCAAGGTGGATATAGCATGACATTAAATTTGTGTGAGACATCAATAAAAATCTGACTCCACTTCTCCACCTCGCCATCTGCGTCGCCACTTCCCAGTGTCTCCAAAATGTGCGCACGCATGACTCAGAGTTTTCTTACAGGTGCGCACATTCTCCAGCCAAGTTTATTTTTATAAATCACAACCTTGGCGTGGGAAGTGGCGTACACCACTTTCAAGCCCTGTTTTGTGCATAAGCAAGCTTTATAAATGAGGCCCCAGGTGATTATTTCCACTAAATGAATAAAGCAGTTTCACACGACAACATGCCATTGTGTTTACCCTTTATGATTCAGACGTTCAGGAGGTTTTTTACAATGAGCCGAATTATGCTCAGAGGTCTCTTCCTTTCCGAAACAAACAGACACGGTGATTTAAACCAGAAAAAAAAGGACAACATATTTTCCCGTTACAAATCCATGTATGTCCGACACTGTTAAGCCAGTTGCTGTTGGCGTCTCGTCCAACACATGCTTATGCATAGTCACATTTTTTTCTCTGTTAGAAATGGAATATAATATAAGTATGTTTTCTTTAGTGTATAATCACTAGAAAATATGAATTGTTGTGTTCTCCTTATTTTAGAATGAGGCATTTATATCTGCATAGGAGGCGGGTCTCTGTTTATATAGATTGCTATGTTGTGCTGCTATGTTTCTACAGTAGCCCAGACCAGTCAAACCAAACACTACCTCTGGATAGGGCCATCTGTGTTTTTGCATCAGCCACTGTAGTAAGAAGCCAAACTGCAATGAGCAGCACTGGAGTTACACTGATTTGTAACATGAAACTACTTTATTCTGTGTTGCTAGTGGTTTAAATCAACTGCTCATTTGGTTCTGGGGAGGAAGGGACCTCTATGGATAATACAGCTTGCAGTGAAAATTCCTGAATGTCTGGCTCTTTTGTTAATGGCCAACATATTCCCCTAAATACCACACACTGGACCCTAAAGAGCAATTACGCCCAGGATATTAATGATGCATTTGCTGCCATCTGGTGGTTGCTACATGCTCTGACCACACTTTACTCAGTGCACAATAGTGCATTGCTACATCTCAGCTGGTCACAAGTAGAAGAGTGTTTAGTAGTTTACCACTAGGGGAAGGCAACGTGGAAGGAAAGTGAGATAAAGTGTCTTTGATATCCCACTGGGCATCAACTTCCAGATTTTGATGACAAATATAAAAGACCAGAGTTACTCTCATTCCTTGCTGTGAAGCTGGATCCCCTTTGTCACCTGTTTCCAATGCCCCTAATTAGCACTGTCAGTATGCCAGCCACTTGCCCCAAGTCAGTTACCAGTTTTATGAATGCTGCTGATGCCTTTGCTTTCAAGTCAACAGATCCTGAACCTTATCTGGATTTGATTTTATTTTTTGACTTTTTGGTCTGCCTTTCCTTTAATCCTACCTGCTGGCCTTGTCTGTTGTGTGGGTCCTCCTCCCTTCGTTGCCTGTACTCACCAAATGTGTCACATAAGAGTGGTCTCTAACCTGAAACCTCTGTGGTAAGGCTATGACCAAGTTTAGGCAACTAGAGGTGCATGGTTAAGGTAAAAAAAGTCTGCTGTACTGCAGGTACTGTCTTAAAACATTAATGAAATCTACTGCATGGTTCTAAATGACTAAAATGTTATACTTACCACAATGGAGAGCTTGCAAAGTGCCATCACAGGTCAAAGTGGAATGAAAAGATTAAGGCAAAGATTCACCCTCATCTGTAAAAGAGACACAAAGTCATGAAGGGTAATTTACAGTCAGCATTACAATACACTGTAGCATGCTGAAACTTCATATAAACACAGTGTGGTTTTGACATGATATCAGAAAGCTACTTTGGTCGTGTGGAAGACTGCAGACTGAGGGGGTTGAGGGGCCCTATTACCTTTTTCCGTCTCTGGTTTTGCACAGTGGTTGAGGCTCACATTATCTGCAGCGTCTAAAATAAAGGCATGCTTAGCAGATGTGAATTTATCAAATAGAAGTTCTCAAACTTTCCTGGTTACAACTGCCAGCATCTACCTAGTTACTGTTATTGATTACATTTATTCTCCTTCTTGTCTTCTTGTCTTTTTTGATGACAGTCTGCAGGTCCTGTGTCATACATCTTTGCTTCCAGTAAGACTGAAACATAAAGCAAAATGTTTCACCCTGTAGGCTATTTCAGCAGTATGATTTTATAAAATAATTAAAGTGAGGTAGGTAGGTAGACATACACAGGTACAGTAGGAGAAAACTTATTTCTACATATTGATCATTTAAAAAAGTGTGAGCCAAGATAATGTATTGTTTAAAAATAGCAGGGTAGGGGTGTCAGTAGCTTAGTGGATAGTGCCGGCGCCCCTCTCTCCCCATTTCCCACTGCCCTGTCCATTAAAGGCAAAAAGCCCCAAAAAAATGATCTTTAAAAACAGCAGGGTACAGTCCCCGGCTTCAGAGAGCACATAAACCCGACAACAACCAAGTTTTGGCCTTTTGTCAAGTTACTCACACAGTTAATAGAACTTAGTGGCAGGTGATGTGACCTTCAGAGCTCAGAGTCAATCACTAGAATCACATTGTTTAAAGGAGAATTTTTAGCACCTAGCTGTTTCTTCCAGTAGAGTAGTCCCATCACCAGCAGGTGCAGGAACAATATGACAGCGACAGCAACCCACAGCAGGATGTAGTAGAGGCGGGAAAAATTAATCTCTGTGTCAGATGTTGGAAAGATCACAGAAAATAGTTTCTTAAACAAAAGGCTCTGTTTTTGTGAAACAAGGTGCTGAAGCCAATATTGTGCACATATTTAACAATATATGGCAAAAAAACTTTGAAGACTTTTATTTCAAAATCCAATCATGTTTTCTTCCTGTGAAACAAAATATGACGTACACACAAGCAGTTTCAACCAATAACATCAATACATCCATACATCAATTAATCTGCAGCTTTTAGCCATACAGGGCTGAGATTAAGTTAGCTTGCTAGGAACATCTTGGTATGTCAGTGTGTCTTTGGGTATTCGTTACCTCAAAAGTTAGTCCATTTCCCCAAAACACCATGGTTACAGGTCTGCTGGTTACAATATATGTACTTTGAGGAAAGTGTCTGTGACTGCTCCAGATTGCTCCAGAAGGCATTTTACAATGCTTTAGCAACTGCATGGGGCATACCAAGGGCACTGTCTTTCTCTCTGACAGATCCTGCTATCCCCTCTCAGTGTACACCACCTGGGCCTCTCAATGTCTGCTTTGATACGTCTACTTTTTAATGGTCAAATCAAATTTCTTCCAGTCATTTCTTGCCTGCTTCTCCCATTTTACTTGATAATACATCATTAAACTGAAGCTAAATACTGTGAAAATGCTATTTTAAAGCTTTAAAAACATCTTATTCTACACTGTGAATGTCACATTTAATTATACTTCATTTATATAATTTGATCCAATGGATTTCTGCATCTTTGTTACTCTGTTATTTTTCCCCTAGCCAGAAACAAGTATATAGTATACAACATGTTGTTTGACCATGTCGTAAGAAATTGGATTTTTGCCTTCACCTCCAGAATTTAAAATAGAGTTTTGTGAGTTCAGTGTTTGAATTAAATGAGTTTGTACTGACTGACCCTCTTGCCTGTATAGCATTCTAGGATATTTTAGCCCTACTAACACCTTGGCTGCAGTGAAATACTAACTCAGTAAAGTATGTTCTCACCTCTGACAGCCAGCCGGCTTGCCGCTGATTCTCCAGCTCCAGACATTCTGCACTTGTAGAGTCCTTCATCAGACTTGGAAACACTGTGAATGGTAATCTCTCCTGTAGAGCTACTCCTGATGAGGACGCCATCTTTATAGAAACCAGCTCTGAGGTCAGAGGGAGTTTTCTTGTTTCTACAGCGCAGAGTCACAGCTTCTCCCTCAGTCACAGGAAGAGCAGGACTCTCCAGGATCACATCACCACCTAACCAACACCATAACAATATTTATGTTAAATACTAACACATATTCAGTTGTTCATTTTTTTAATTTTTCTGTTTCCTGTTTAGTGTTGCCTGTCCTTGCACAGCAAACACTTTGCTCACTGTATTGTTGAACAATTCAGCAGTTTGTTCTTGTGTGCAGTACACTGAATGCTTTGCCCAGAAGCCTGAATGTTTTTTGCCTGTAGGGTTCTATCTATCTATCTATCTATACATATAGATATCTCTCTCTCTATATATATACATATATATATATATATGTACGTGTGTGTATATAATCTTTACATTTAGCTCTGACAGCCATCCAGCTCTCTGGTGATACAGCTCCAGAGATGTGACACTTGTAGAGTCCTTCATCAGACTTGTAGACACTGTGGATGGTCATGTTTCCTGTAGAGCTGTGCCCAATGTAGCTGCCGTTTTTATAGAAGAAGACAGTCGGAAGGTTGGTGGATGGTATCTTGTTTCTGCAGTGCAGAGTGACCGACTCTCCCTCCATCACAGGATGAACAGGACTCTGCAGGATCACTGAACCAGCTGGACAACATGACCAAATGTTCAACAGCAGAAGTGGAACAAGTTGAGTAGTTTAGAAATCGAAAATGATGGTCTATATTTTATAGTTCACATTCAGTCAGCCTACCAGTGACAGTGATGTTGACACTGTTGCTTCTCCCTCCTCCACCTTCACACCAGTATTCTCCACTGTCTGATGTAAATGCAAAGTCAATGGTGCAGGTCACTGTTGATGTTTGTGTGCCATTTGAACGTTCCTCGCTTTGCCTCCAGCTGAGACATTAAACCCCTCACAGGTAAAATGCACAGACTCGTATTCAAAGAACTGCAGTCTGGTTGGAACAATACGAAAAGCTGCATCTGAGACACACAAAACACAACATAAATAAACTTGGTTCACAAAGTGCATACTATATTAAAAAGGAAAATCCAAAAACACATTTGCAGAAATGTGTTTTATGAAGGCATTTGTATTTTATGTTGAAGAACAATCAGGTAAGGTGTTGCAAAGCCAGGGAACCCTGATAACAAAGTCTCTTTCACCTCTGGTTGATCCATTGGACTGACGAAAAGGGAGGAGATTCTGAATCGCTGAACCCAGGTTGTGAAGTTCAGAGATGTATTATGGGGCCAGATACTGGTTAGTCATGAACAAAAATTTTAAGCCACTTAAGAAAAGAAAAGGAAGGGGTGTTGTGTTTTCTTGAGCCAGGTCTCACTCCAAAGTCATTAAAATCTGGCGCTTGGGCAGTGACTTGTGATGTCAGAAACCAATGAAATAAGGCGTCCTTAACATTGGAATAATGCATGGCCGGTTGCCATTATAGTTAAACTTCATCAGACTATATACTATATACTATAAACTATATACAGCAACTTAAATGTTGCTGTATATATATGACACTGGGAAAAAAAGACAAATGTAGTACTCACACAGTCTGATGCAGAGTGCTCTAACCTCCATGGTGTCTTGCTGACTGTCTGAGCGTCAGGCTGATACAAGGCTAAATACAGTATAATACAGTTGAGAACTTCCTCTTCCTGTGCACATTGTGGCTTTTGTACTAGTGAGGCAGATGTATTCTAGAATAATAAATTATCTCAAAAGGGGCGTAACAAATCGTGTAGTGTGCACTTCCATTCCCTTTAGGTTCTGCAACACTCTGCAGCTACAGCTTGGGTTACTAATATAGTCCAAAAAGAGACAGGCATTCAGCCAAGCAGAGGATAGTATTTAAAAAAAATCCCCATTGTGGGAGGTACAAACGCATCATAGTGCTGTTAGTTAGTTTCTAGGACTGACTGAATTTCCAACAAACTAAAATTTGTGCCATCAGGACAATGTGACATGGTGCGGACATTTATGATTACCTCTCTGTCACTTCAGGAAAGTCTTTGCTACATTTAGAGCCTTGGTCTGTTTTACAAGTTGTGGTGGGGCTTTTTGTGGTTGGCTTTGGACAGTGGTGGCGTGTGGCTGCGAGTCACTAATTGGGATGAGGAAGTCAACTCACCGGTCTATAAACTCTCCTCCTGATGACCTTTGCTAGCTAGCTCCTAGCTAGTCAGGTTGAGGTTTTCAGGTGTAAACATCGGTAAACATCGAGGAGAAGATGGAGAGGAAATGGACACCGGTTGAACTAGTTTCCTGCTAGCTATTATACAGACATTGGGAAAAAACTGGACAACCTCTGTACGTCATCCGTTACCAGTGGGATACCAGAAACAGTTATATTCTTTGATTCATCGAAACTTGTCTAAATCCTGAACAGGCTTTTATCTGACAGAACAGAGAACTCTGTTCAGAAAAAGAGAGGAGCATGAGTTATTTTTTGCTGCACAGCATCATCTGCATATTGGGTTGCTTTCTGAGTCCATCTTAGACCAGCATGCAGCTGGTAATTTAAAGTATCAGTACATTTATTTTATATTGACTGATGTATGGTACATATGGCCAGTCCACTCAGTAGGTGTTGAGGTATTTCAGTCTGGGCCACAGTGGTGTACTGACAGACACTGGCAACCACAGAGCCATGCTGCTCGTGTGCCTAAAACATGGGACAAAAAAGTGGCAACATTGGGCATTCTGATTGGATGATTCAAACCAAATGTTTCACTGATTGGACAGTAAAGGAAAGAGGGAAGAGCAAAGAGCTAGAGCGTAACTTTGCACAGGAGTTGGTGGAAAAAGAGTCAGATATATTCCTGTTTAAACTTCTGCAGCATTTATCTAAGACAGATGGTGTGACATAAATAAAAGGTCCTACTCTGCCCCCTGTAGACCTGTCATTCATCTCATGCTTCATATTAAGTTGCCAAAGCAATAAAGAAACTAATACTGTTCCTCTTGCTTCATATTTCACTATGTGTAGTATTATATTGCTGGTGATCATCTACCTGGCAACCGGATCAAAGTACAGCCTCCTGTTTATATGTAACATATTAAGTAAAAGACACTAAAAACAAGTTAGCAAGCTAAATACTGCAACACAAATATAATACTGACAAATACAGTATGGGTCGTCATCAATCACTGGTTTGACAATTTAATATAGCAGGTTGAAATCTTATGTTTAACCTGTGCAGTAATTACATCTGTAGGTTATACTGCTAACCCTGAAGAGACAACATTTATTGGATTAATTGCTGTTTTAGAGGCTTCCCCATCCTGAGAACAAGCAAAGTAAAGTGTTTTCTTGAATACTTGGAAGTCTTGTTGTAAAAACCGTGAATGCTGATGTGCATTAAGCCGTTTAACAACAGGTCATACAGACTGGAGTCTAATAGGCAGAGTGTAGGGGCGGCAGTAAATAAGACAGAGCAGGCACAGTAGAGCATTTGTTTGATTGAAGGAAGGACCTTGCCCAGTGTGTGAAGCTGCTGGCTGACTAAGAAAACACACTAAAGGTAAGCCATTCCTTTCGAATTAAACTTTTCCTGGTGAGATTTGATTTTTAATTCAGAGGAAACCATAATTTTTTGGTTCTATCAAGCACAGGGCAGATGTAGCATTTAAAACTGTAGCGAAAATGTCTTCCATGTCTTGTTCATCATCTATATATCTCAAAAGGAAGAAGTTAATTAGTAACCTTTTATAAGTGTTTGAAGGATAACATTTTTGACTGGAGATATCAATATGTTTATTTTCTGTACATGATCGTTTTATGAATTTATTTTGTGGTTTATTTTAATTTCCAGCACATCATGATGCCTCAGCAGGTGCACAGACTGTTCCATAAATCTCAACTCAGTGTATTCAGTGCTTTGATTCTCCATCTTGCTGTTGCCTTCCTTCTCCTAACACACCTTCATGGAGGTAACGCATACCTGAATATGATGATTAAGGCCAATGCTGCAGAATTAAATTGTGGATTTCAGATTTATTGCTTCTACCTCCCTCATGTATGTACTAAATATGGTGGTCTTTTAATAAAATGCAGCCCAGCAGGTTTTGTAAAGATGGGTAACAACTGTTATAATTTACAGTGCAATACATAAACAAAGCAGATGATCATATCTGAGGCCATTTGGATTTTAATTGATACCAGTTCTGACCTTTTAATTTAAATGTTATCATGACACTGTGATTGGCAATGTATGCAGGCATCAAAATCCCTATTATTGCTTATGGTGAATACAAAATGGTAAATGTAAGTGCTGTTATATTTATCAATACCAGCACTGCTTTTTGACTCTGTAGGGATGATACTTTGGAACTTTCTTATATTATTTACAACGTTAAACACATAGTGCTGTGCTCCATGCACTCTGTGTAACAACTGTTGCACAATATTGCCGTTTTATTGGCACAAAAAGACATTTCTCCGAACTTAAACTCAGACACAATCGCATCTGTTGCAGTTCAGCCACACTGGAGGGCACCACATTATCACTGAAGCTCAGTGGTGAAAATGAAAGTGAAAATATCTTGTGTGTTTGACTGCTATGGCTTGTTTGACTTTGGCAGGTCAGTTAGATAAGTTAACCCTAGAATGACTGGATTATGGTGTACAAGTTTATCACTGACTTTTTTCAGTGTGGAGTGGAGAGCTGTTGCTCCTGTCCACCACTTTGATCTAATCTGAAATACTTCAACCTCTATGGGATGGATAACCATGACATTTGTTTAGATATCCAAGCTTCCCAAAGGATGATTCTTAATGACTTTGGCGAGTCTCTAACTCAGGGGTCAGCAGCCTTAACTATCAAAGTTAAACCAGTTAATGTAGGTAGCACAGCTTAAGTCTAAAATAGCTTATCCACATTACTAACTGGTCTAAATGAGCCTTCATTATGTTTTACACCCGATGGCTCCATTGCAGTGGACCAGTTGTGATATTTTGAAACTTTAACTTTGCAGAGTTGGCAGTGAAAGCAAATAAATCTGTCTGCACACTTTTGAATTCTAAAGATGATGTTTGATGCACATTTTAGATGTATGATGATGATGATGATGGACATTTTAGTACAAATTAGTTCATGAAATGTCCAAACATATTTTTTGGGGCAGTGCATAGATACATAATTCCTTCAGACTTACAACAACCTTAAATGAAAAATAAAATGAAAATGTAAATAAAAAATAAAAAAAATGCTGTTATTTATTTCTGTATGAGGTTTTTTTTTTTTTTTTTTTTTTTTGTCCAAGCCACCAGGAGCCCCTAAAAAAGGGGCACCATCATTCATTCATTCATTCATCATTCTTCATCCTCTTGAGGGTCGCGGGGGGGCTATCCCAGCTGACATCGGGCGAGAGGCAGGGTACACCCTGGACAGGTCGCCAGACTATCGCAGGGCTGACACATAGAGACAAACAACCATTCACACTAACATTCACACCTATGGACAAGGGGCACCATCATTACATCAAAATTTTAATTTGTCCAATACTTTCTTTTATGATCAAATGCCTGCAAGATGCAGATTAGCAGATGTTAGCATGCTAACACTGTGACATCCTAAAAAGTTTAGTCATCTGTTACTACTATAGGAATTTTAACAAACACGTTTCTTCCTCAGGTCAGTCTCAGGCCATTGGTCAACCTCAGCCAGTAGTGGCAATAATCGGTAATGGCATCACTTTGCCATGCCATGTGAAAGCTGCCACGGATGTCGTTAACGAGATGCTGGAGTGGTCGAGACCTGACCTGAACCCAAGATTTGTCCATGTGAGGCGGTCTGGTGATGACCATTTGCATGATCAGAATCCAGCCTACATAGGAAGAACATCAGTGTCCTCTGATGGACTGAAATATGGAGATGTTTCACTGATGCTCTCCCACGTCAAAATCTCTGATGAGGGACAGTACAGATGCTTTGTTCCAAATTTAAACACAGAATGTCATCTTCAGCTTGTTGCTGGTAAGTGAACATACATGTTGATGGAGAACCTTTTTTTAAAATGAATTCTTATCACCCAGTTGTCAAATACCACTGCTTGGTAAGCGATTTCCATGTTAGACACAGACGAGAAAAGCCTGACAGTTTATAATGTCACCAGATGCTGTCAGTTTGAAATGCCACTGGAAACAAGAAACTTAAAGGGATAGTGCACCCAAAAATGAAAATTCAGCCATTATCTACTCACCCTCATGCCGAGGGAGGCTCAGGTGACGTTTTAGAGTCCTCACATCCCTTGCGGAGATCGGCGGGTGGAGCGGCTAGCACGCCTAATGGCTGACGATGCCCCAGACTAACGTCCAAGAACACAAAATTGAAACCACAAAATATCTTCAACATGCTCATCCGTAGTGATCCAAGTGTGCTGAAGCCCCGGCATAAAAAGTTGTTTCGAAAAACATCATTTGAACTAGCCTGTAGCTCTGACTGCATCTCTGTGCTCTGTGCTCATGTTTGCGCGCTTGCGCAAGACCAGCGAAAGCACAAGCTTTGCTTACCTATGTTTACATCAAGTGACATGTGCACCGCAGGGAGAGACAACACACATGAACGCAGAGCACAGAGAGGCAGTCAGAGCTACAGGCTACAGTTCATATGACGTTTTTCCAAACAACTTTTTATGTCGGGGCTTCAGCACACTTGGATCACTACGGATGAGCATAATGGAGATATTTTGTGGTTTCAATTTTGTGTTCTTGGACATTTGTCTGGGGCGCCGTCAGCCATTAGGTGTGCTAGCCGCTCCCCCTGCCGATCTCCGCAAGGGATGTGAGGACTCTAAAACTTCACCAGAGCCTCCCTCGGCATGAGGGTGAGTAGATAATAGCTGAATTTTCATTTTTGGGTGCACTATCCCTTTAAGGTGCTAGAAATGCCTTCAGGTACCCTTCAGCATCTCCTGTTGACATTGCAGGATGGGACGTCAACAAAGCACATGTTGAGGTTTTGGCAATAAAAGTATACTATATATATATATCATATCACCAGGTAGCTTTTGGCGTGGGTGTCTGTCTGACGCCATATCACTGCAAAAGTGCCAGTATTTGATGACTTAGTATTGAGCTAGGGCTGGTTTTGAAAAGACACAATACATGTAACAAGCACAAATTGACACGGCATTGCAAACATCAACAACAGATGCACCTATGATATCGAGTGCATCATATGTAGATGTCAAAATTCTACTTAACAAGTGGCAATATGTGACGAGCTGGGAGTAAAAATATGTTGTCCAAGGAGGGTTTGTCATATGCAGCACAGTTGTAATCACTACAAAATGACCATAATGAATGTGTGCTAATTATTTTCTGACTTTTCTCTTTCTCAGTATCAGATTCTGTAGTGGAGATAATCAAAGTCAGCAAAGGAGTGTTACAGTGTGAGTCTGCAGGCTGGTATCCAGAGCCTGAGGTGTTGTGGCTGGACGGTGAGGGAAAGCTCCTCTCTGCTGGACCTACAGAGACAGTCAGAGGTCCTGATGACCTCTATACTGTCAGCAGCGGAGTGACTGTGGAGAAGAGACACAGCAACAGCTTCACCTGTAGAGTCCAACAGAAGGACACCAATCAGACCAGAGAGATGCACATCCAGGTTCCGGGTAAATATGAATTAGTTATTTATCATGTGTTCACTGTTTTTGTTTCAAACAGCTGATGTGCAGTTTAAATCAATTTCTGGCTGTTATTTTTCCCTCTCAGATGATTTCTTCGTGGACTCATCTCATTCATCTGCTTCTACCATCATTGGATTGGTTGTTGGCATGATGTTTATTTTTGCAGTTCTCTTCGTTGTTTGGAAATTGAGACAGAACACAATCAGTAAGTCAGTAATCTGCTATTGTAACTCTGACATGGTTATTTTGACATATTGAAGAGGTTTTACACCAATGTTTTTTACACAACATTTTACATTTTTGTACACTGTTTAAAATTTCAATCTATATTTTATTTACTTATTTAACTCTTCTATATAAGTAGTAATTATTTTAGCCATTTTAAGGCGGAATATATTTTAGCTTCTCTCTCATGCTCTGTGCAATATGTTAACTATAATTTTATTTACATCTTTACAGCAACATGCACGTTTATTTTTACTGTTTATTGTTTCTGCACACAGAGAGTGGGAAATATTCCTGTGGATGAAGAAACTCAGAGAGTGGATACAGGATCAGCCTCAGAGCAGGAGAGTCTGATGGAGGGAGAAACAGACAGAGAGAAGCTCACAGCAGAGAACGGGACAAAACAGAATCAGAACAAGATGGAAAAAGAAAATAACATTGAATGTTCATTTGAAAAAACAGGACTTTCATGTCAGGTAGAAGAGGAAACACACCAAGAGAAGACAGAGGCAACAAAGCCTGTAAATTCTGAAACACCAGCTCAGGGTCTGCTGGATGGAGATGGACAACAACAGATCATGGCAGGAGGGCAGGCGAGGAATGATACTAATGAGGAAAAAAATGAAGAGCAAACACAAACTACAAATAATAATTCATCAGATCAGGTGCCAACTGATGAAGAAACACCACACAATGATCCCCCAGCAGGACAAGGGACAAATAGTGATTCAAAGAAGAGAGAGGAGCCCAAGAGAGAAGAGAGGTGGAGAGAAGAGAGCAGTAACAGAGGAGATGAAGCGGAGAACACAACAACTACAAAAGAAGACACAGCATCTCTGTCTCGGGGGAATGAACAAACAATTTGGCTCCCAGAAGCTCCTGCACATAGTGATTTATACAAGAAAGATGCAGGCAAAGAAACAGACTCTACAAATAACGAAACAGAGGGTGAGTGTTCAGCTGATAAAGACCCAAAGCAAAGTCATCCTACAGCAGTAGCAGAAACCAATCATGATTTGAAGGACACTAAAGAAAATGTCACTCCAGGCCCAACAATGAGTGAAACCCACCAAGAACAACCAGATGAAAATGGGGACAAGAAAAATCAAGAAGAGGGTCCAAACTCACTTGATACAGAAAAACAAGTCAAGAGTCAGATGGATGGAGATGGATGTCAGGAGGTCAAGGCAAGAGAAGAAAGAAACAGTGATACAGACAAACAAGAAAACAGAGACCAAACTGCAAATAACAATCCACCAGGTCAGATTCCAGCCGATGAAGCAACACAACACAAATATCTCCCAGCAGGAGGAGGGAAAAAGAATGAGGAGGAGACTGAGAAAAAAATTATAACTGAGGAAAAGAACACTCCACATCAAGCAGAGGAAGAGGGACACCAAATACAGAACAGTAATGGAAGAGATGAAGTGGAGGACACAACAAAACCCACAAAAAACAAAACAGATGGTGAAGGTCCAACTGATGAAGAACCAAAACGAAGTCATTTGACAGCAACTGATGAAGCAACAGCAGCAGGAGGAGGGACAGAGAATAATTCAGAGAAGACAGAAAACGATGAGAACAATCTTATAGAAAAAGAAACTCAGGGTCCAGCAGAGGGAGAACAACCCCAAGGACAGAATCATAACAGGGGAGAAGGAGGGGAGGACACAACACATGTAAAAGTAAACACTGATGGACAAACAGGTCAGCCCTCAGAAGCAGAGGTACAGAATAATTTGAACCAGAAAAATGGAGGCAAGGACACAAAATCTACAAACAGCAAAACAGCTGATCAGGCTCCAACTGAGGGAAAACCAAAACAAGATGAACCACAGGCAGCAGGAGGGAGACTCAAGCACTCCGTCAGTTAAGGATGAAATAAGAAAACCAGACCAGCCGCCAGCAGATGTATAGAGTGATGTGAGGAAGATACAAGAAGAGAGTGACAAAACAGGACCCCCCTGTCAAATGGAGCAAGAAACATGAAAAACAGCTCATTAACGGACAGCCAGTACAGCAGGCGATGGGTAATAGAGAGGAAGAAACAAGTTTAGGAGCAAAAAAAAAAAAAAAATCATAAAGAACAGATAGACCAACTTAAACTGCAGCTGTAGAAGGTCAGGAGTCAGTGAGAGGACAATAAGAAGACACTTCAGTAAGAGAAGGTGGATGAAGACAAGATGGACCTAAAAACACAAGAGGTTGTCTTTGAGTTGACCAGTTTATTCAGCAACAGATACATCCTGCATTTTATATGACCCAGGCAATAATGAAATTAGGCCAGTGACCTCAGCTGAGGATCATCTGAAGTTGGCCTCTCCCTAATAGACACTTGTCTATCAAAAAAGCATTAATAACAAACATAGTTTTGTAGAATTTAAATATAGAAATTTCCACCTTTTTTCAAAATAAATTAAACCAGTCAGTTGATTTTTTCCCAAATTTTTGAATGTTTGATGTTTATGGTATATTTTTTCCTTTTCTGTCATACTAACATTTCTGAGCTGTTCTTTAAGATGTTTTTTTATTATTATTATTTTCTATTAATCTATGATTCTTTTCTGCCATTATCTGCCAGTAAATCCTTATCTGTACAATAAATCCTACATGAAATAAACCCAAAGATCCCTGTCTGCCCTGCAGTCTTTTCTTGGATATTAAAACCAGCTAATATTCAGCATGCTATAAATGTTGATACCAATTACTCCATAAAAGTTTAACACTTTTAACACTAATAATAGTGAGTAACTTGACAATAATCTTCAAGATAATGTGCTCATAAAAAGATAAATAATGACTACTTTCTTCATGAGTCTTTCCTTCAACATTACCATTTGTGTGCTCCCTCAGTTGTGGTAAAATATAATACTGAGAAGTTACTGCATGGTCCCACATTACTTTATGATCGTAAAAAATTATTTCCTTTATTTATGAAAAATGTTGCTTAATAAAAACAGACAGCAGGATTCTTACAGAAGGTTTTGATATTATATTAAAATCACATACACACCACAGTCACACTATGCAAACCAGCTAACCCAGTGAGCTCATGATGTAGTACTGTCATACAGAAATTTCATCCTCCTCAACATTCAGTTTAAGAGCATTCAAACATAATACCACTGGGCAAATTAACTTGACCCCAAGTTACTTTTCTTTGCCAGGTGCACTGTTCTTGAACTGTAAAGTAAGTCCTCAACAGTCTGGAAAAACTTGCACCTGAAACTGGATCTTGTAAAAGGCAGTAACAACACTCTTTCTCTGTGACAGAAAGTATAGGTCAGTGCAACCACGTGTAAATTATTAACCATTATAACCATGTATTCATGACAGCAATATGTGAAGGGAGTTAGGGTACGAAAGCTGAGCAATAGCATTTGCCACTGGCATTTTTAATCAGACATCAAATTGGAATCAAATTCTCTGTAGTTTAATTCAAAAGAAACTGATGACTATCAGTCAGTTAATAAGGTTATTGGGAAAGTATGTTTAACATGCTACATACAAGCAGCGATTGTAAATAGTATTTGTGGTAGTGGGGTGTAGTTGGGGCTTAGCTGCAAGGGACGATGGGTGGGAGTGGCTTGTGGGAGCAGTGCCAAGGTTTTGATTGGTGCAAGTCTTACCTGTTGGCTAATTACATTCTCTCTTCATATGCAGTGGCATGCTGGACCAAAGGTAGGCACACACATGCTGGAGCTTGAGGAGAATGGGAAAGCTGTACTTTGAGTTTGTGTTATTAACTGTACTATAGACCCTGCGGGAATCACCCAGCAAGGTGGCAGAGGAGCGAAGAGTTAGAAGAGTTAGAAGAATGTTTGTGTTGTGAAAGCAAGTTTATGAGCAAAGAAAATCTAAACTGATAGAAAAGTGTGCCTCTGTTTGTGCTGAGTAGAACCCGTGGTAATACTGACCCCTGCTACAGTGGTTTATATCATTATACCCAGCAATGACCCGATCTCTTTTGCTGGTTGGTAATTTCCTTGGAACCAGCATGCCAGTGCTCTACGTGGATTAGAATAAAAAAATAAATAATTAAAAAATTACCTTTGTGCTTTGCACCCATCTTTTCCTCTCAGAGTAAAAACACAACTCAAATCTGAACACACAGACCTGATACACTCCTGAAATCACTGTGACTACAGTGCACAAATAGGGATTGCTACTAACCAATGCAGCATGACTTTTCATGGTCCTAATTCACACCAAAAAAAGATTATGGATGGTTTTAAAGGCACTGATTGAAATAACTAAAGAGCTTGGTTACTGGTGGAATTTGTGGATCTAAATACAAAGGTTATGGTTAATAAAGTTGAAAAAAATTGGTGGTATCCACCACTAAACCTCTGATGGTTAATAATGTGTCCTGAGGGCAAAACTATGCCAAAAAAGCAGATGACCGAGGATTGGCCCTTGTGGAACGCCAAATACCACAGAAAGCAGTTTGTTGTCTCAGGTGTTACTTTGTTTCCTTTCTTTTTATCGACTTGCTTGATTGATATTAAACTTAAATTTGACCTTTACCTTTACAAATTTTACCTCCACAAGAGTCAATTCATAGAAGAAAGACAACAAAACACTGACCCCACTGATATGAGTCAACAATAGACAGTTGTAAAATGTTACGTCCCCTATTGACCTTATTTTTCATGGAAACACAGAGGCAAAACAGAACGCAACCAGACGTTTTTTTGTGCGACACATCCGGTCCAACACTCCTGACCACTGTGTAAATATATATATATATATATATATATATATATATATATGTCACATTTTTCATGTCACTATATCACCGTTTAGACTAATCTGATGTTTGTAAAGTCTATAAACACAATGATTGAACAAACATTACTATTTCTGTGTGCACGTTTTGTAATTAATAACATGGTTATCGTAGATTAGCTGGGCTAACCGTTAGCTGTTAGCCATTAGCCATTAGCCATTAGCGGTGTCTGTAATAACTCAATAACTCAATAAATGGTCCGTGAAAAAAATATTTTTTCCAGCAGATGTCTTAGTTACAACATGATTGAGCTAACTGGAGCAGTATGGGAGGAGTGTATGTCGCTGACAGAAAGAAAGAAAGACAGAAAAGAAAAGGAAAAAAGAGATGGAAAAGCAGTGTACACCTCACATATTTATTTCTCACAGTTGCGCACACGTTTGGCTGGCATGCAGAAGCACTGTCTGCGTGTCTGTGTGTCGAGGGTGTGAGCCGCAGCTTCAGCTGCTCAGCTAGAGAGGCAGTGTAGCCCGGTGTGTTTTTTCGCTGATTCGGTTCTGCAGGTTCTCTGCTGGTACACTGGAGACGGGGATCAAGCAGTTTGTCTCACTCGGGATAGACTGTGCTTTTTTGATTCATAGTTTTTGTTTGACATGCGATTTATTCGCGTTTAGAGGGAATTATTTTTACCGGCAATTACCGGATAACGGAAACGTGGGCATAGTTATCTATATAAAATACACAGACTAACTAACTAACTAAGTGATTGACTAACATAAACAATTGAAAAAAATTAGCTTGCACCATCAGCTCTGGTAAGGGAAAGCATGAGGGAAAGCGGCTGACCGGAAGTCACGCACAAAAACACGGAAGTTGATCACTATTTACTTCCGTGTTTGAAAATAAGGTGGATAGGTCACTTACAAGAAAAAGACATTCTAAAGAAGCATCATTAGTGGAAAATACAAATCACTCATAGGATCCAAATATATATGTTGTATGTCTCAATTAATGTATGTATGTATTGCAGTATGAATACTCACATAGACTGTTCACAAGATTTATTCTGAATTTAGCTCATCAACTGCTACCCAGATTTCATTATCTGACTGTGTGCTTCATAGTACCAACATTCAGCTGTACATACAGCCATCCCCAAACCCAATCTTTCAAGGTCATTGTTCTTTTGTAACAAGCAGTAAGACTGATAGCTTGATATTGTCCTTCAGAACTCTGAGGTAATCTTCACATTTTGTTATTCTGTACACTTTCCATCACGCAACAACTCCACTAGCAGCAAAACAGCCCCAGAGCATTATTATCACCATGCTTTATGGTAGGAAGCCAAGAGAATTTCCCTCCCTCACATACCTTTTTGTTTAGCATCAGAAAACCTTTGCCTCTGTTTGTAACATTAAAGGTCAAACCTACTCATATTAGCACCAGAATACACTACACAGGAAGAGGAAGTTCTAACTTACATCGTAAGTCTACGTGCTTCTCAGACAGTCAGCAGCAAGGCAACATGGAGGTCACAACTCTCTGCTTCAGACTGTGTAAGTACTGAGTCTCACTCTGTTTTCTGTAATTTTCCAAAAAGTAGTTGGAAATTAGAAACTCAATCTACCAGCCATAATAACAGCTCTAACAAAAGTATTTTTTGCTGTCTTCCATTTCCTCTTCAGCAACAAATGTGTTGATGCTGCTGGTGGCGCAACTTCATGCAAGTAATGCTCGGAAACACGTTTTTTTTCTGGATCTTTCCTACAAAATCAAATTCAGAAAGATTTCTTTGAGATTTGTTGTGTGGCCTTGTAGCAGCATGATTAAAGATTAATTTTAGAACAACAGCCCACTAACAAATATAATTTCAAAATACAAACACCTTGCAAAATCTTTGTTTCTTCTGTTTCTGTCTCAGATACAGCTTTTTCTCGTATTGTTCCATCCAGACTGCAGCTCTTTGAATATGAGTCTGTCTCTTTTAATTGTGAGAGTGTTAATGGCTCAGCTGGATGGGAAGTTGTAAGAAAGGTGAAGGGAGAATTTACCACATGTGCTGCCAAGTGGAGGATGTACTCAGGATCCCTCTGTGCCATTAGAAATGCCTATTCATCAGATAGTGGAGAGTACTGGTGTCAGACTAAAGAAGGAGGGAGAAGTAACAGTGTCAACATCACTGTCACTGGTATGTTTAAATCTCTGTAAAACATCTAAATCTATCAGATTGTCTTTCAGTAAAGTCTTACCAGAGAGATAAGGCTTATACTGATCTTCACACAGTATTCTTTCAGTATAAGATAGCATGCCTTTGTTGTTCAGCTGGTTCAGTGATCCTGGAGAGTCCTATCCTTCCTGTGATGGAGGGAGACGCTGTCACTCTGCACTGCAGAACCAAAGAAGCTTCCTCCAATCTCACAGCTGATTTCTATAAAGATGGCAGCCTCACAGAGAGCAGCTCTACAGGAGAGATGACCATCCACAGTGTCTCCAAGTCTGATGAAGGACTCTACAAATGTAATATCTTTGATGTCGGAGAATCACCAGTCAGCTGGATGGCTGTCAGAGGTGAGACATACATATGTTTATTTATTTTCTCCCCACAGCGTGACATCTGCCCAGGTGGAATATGGTGTTGTATGTCTTGCTTGTCTCTTTATCTATTTTTAAAAAAATAACCCCTAACACCCTACAGTTTCCTACGTAAAAGCTGTTGTTTTGGTTTTGCAGTTACAAAGCTCTGGATGATGTAATTTACTTTTATTGGTGACAGAATATTTGGGGGCACAAGTAATTTGTCCTTTGCACAATCCATCAGGGACACATTGACAAACATTGCATATGTTTTAGTTTTATGGCACATACTCTTTGTTGTCTTTGCAGAACTTGACAGAGAGCCTCGTCCCTCCTCAGATGACTCCTGTCACAGTTACCTCTTCTCAAGGATGGTGTTCACCATTGTGGTGGTGGCTCTGTTGCTACTGCTGCTGGGACTACTTCACTGTTGGAACCCAGGAAGCACATATAAATAATACACACAAACTTAAATGTAAAGGTGTGAACACTTTACAGTTGATCTCATGGAGAATTAAAGTTGTCTTTTTTTTCTAATTTTATGTTATTTTTTCTCCAACCCTCTGCCCATGGAGAGTTCCTTTTTGGTCACATTGTCTGAGCTACAGTAGTGGGGAATCACTTATTTTATATTTTAATATAAGTTTAATCTAAATTTTATATTGTGTAACTTCTACTGCTGTTGAAGTGGGATATAACATGTTATTCTTTCAGCCACTGTTAGACTGTGTCACCAGCAGAAAAGGTTACAGTTAAAACCACAGAGGTACTGACTGACGCATGAACTATTTTCAAAAAGGCGATCCGTCAGTACAGCATACTGTGTTTTGTATTTTATTTAGACACAACTTGCACTGGTGAATTTGAGCTTGTCAAACACAAACCACAAGAGTAAGTAACAGGTGGAAAAATGTGTGTCATGAAGCTCAAGTATCAAGAAAAAAACAAAAGTTTGACAGAGAGACTTACAGCGTACCTTTTGTATCAGGAATCTACAGGCAATTTAAGAGTAGTTTACTCATATAGCACAACAGGGTTGTTTTAACAACAATAAAAAAAAGGATCAGGGATTAAAATAAATGAACTACAGATATCGCCTTTTTATTCTACATTGTTCTCCACTGGCAAAGCATGCATAACTTGCAGTGTAATTTGACCAGTCTGAGATTTAAATGTGTTTTGCTGGTAACAGCTAAGGAAGCCTCAAACCACTAGGCTCAAGCAGAGATGAGAAATGTACCGCAGAGGTCTGGTAAGATGACTTACTAAACTAAACTCAATATGCCTAGATTTTTTTCAAGATGATTTTTCAAGACTTCAGCCCCAACTGGTGCTGACTCAAGTGACATCAGTTAAGGCAACTGTAGACTTTTTACTACTTTTTCATATACGCAGCAGAACTCCCCATCATCTTTCAAACAGACCCCGAAAGGCAAAGCAAATTCAAAGTACTTTATTCAATACAATTAAAAGCACTGAATATGAACTGTGAACTATAAAAATATAAAAAATGAGTTGTAGTCATTTCAGCACAGAAGCTGTCGGTGGACTCAAGTGTCATCTGCATATAATAGTTACTTTTATAGTTTTATGTAAATGATGTTTAAAAAAAGAAGCCCAAGGTTTGAGTCTTTGCAGAATCCTCAAATCATGTTGGTTTGCTCAAGGGACCTCTTACCTACAGGCTGAGACAGGTCAGTTGTGTTTCCTGATCCAGTGCCGTCATCATCAGGGTGACATTTATCACTGTATTCCAAAACCATAAAAATGACAGGAGGTTTTGTGACACTTCAGTAGCATCATGTTACTGTAACAACAGTCATAATTTGCATGGCTATTGCTACTTTGTCAGTTAAACATAAACATAGCTTGTTTCAGGTGTTTCAACAAACAACTTACACTGTAATTTTTCTGGTTAACACAACATCTTCCTATCAACTACTGTTGACACTGTCGGTCTTAATCAAAGTGTATATTTTAGCACAGAGGTCATAGTAAGTGATTGTGTTTTACTGGTTTGCTTTATATTCAGTGGTGTTTCCACTAATTAGAAACAATTATCAATACAGTGCAGGCTCAACGTCACCTTTTAACTGTTCCAAAAAGTAAATGTTATAAGCTTGGTTACGTTAGGTTTGGACTGTTATACTGTATTTTATTCACTTGCGGACCCAATAGTGTAAACACAATGCATCATTAATGATTGAATGTGTGTTCCTGCAGGTCTGCTGGAGAGAAAGGAAACTGTGATGAACTGTTATTACCCATCCCCTAATATTCTTTTCAAAATTTGTTGCAATAGGAGGACTTTTTCTGAAGACATATTCATCTTTACTGTTTCACAAGAGCAGCTTTTATAGTTTTGAAAACAAACAATAGTTTTTTGTTAAAGAAACAAAAAGTTTTGTATAAATAGTATATCTGGGGCGTCGGTGGCTTGGTGGTAGAGCAGGTGGCCCGGGTTCGAATCCAGCCCGTGGCCCTTTGCTGCATGTCACTCCCTCTCTCTCTCTCCCCCTTTCACACTTGTCTGTCCTATCAATTAAAGGCTTAAAAACGCCCAAAAAATATCTTTAAAAAAATAAATAAATAGTATATCTGACTTTGGTAGTGACATGTTGCTCTCTGTCATTTTATGATCAAAGATTTATTGTGATGAGTTTCCCATTGCCTGGTTGATTTGATTTATTTAAGAGCAAGCCACTCGGTCATGTGCTACTGTTGCGCCCCAGTCTAGGGCTGTTAGAGTGTAACATAAAAAATGAAACAGCATATGTATGAGCAACAGTGAGCCATTTACTGCTAATACACTAGATCTGAGAGTTGATTGCAGAAAATAGTTTTCTGCTAAACGGGAACTGCCCATTGTTCCGACATCCCATTGTTCCGACCATATTAAACTCATTGTTCCGACGTCCGTTCCGAAATCATCATGATGCCCTGTGGTTAAGGTCTGGTTAGGTTTAGGCACAAAAACCACTTGGTTAGGGTCAGGAAAAGATCATGGTGTGGGTTAAAAAGAAAGTGACAAACACATAAGCCGTGAGCCTGCTCAGCCTCAAGCCAGTCGTGGTGCACCATACGCCCGCTGCAAGCCGTTCAGCACCGCGGACAGTCGGACTAATGGGTTGTCGAACCAATGACATGGACCCCTGCTAAACACAGGCGATACAAGAAACTCAGGCACAGTATGAAGCAAGGACTTAAGTGTGAACCACGGCCAAAATAACAAAGAAAACCCAAGAAGCTCAAAAGAAGCAAACACAAATACATTAATAATGCCAAGGGCCACTGACCAAGTGTCAGTATTTGACCAGTTGGGATTGAGACAGGAATGATCACACACTCTCTGAAAGCATCAGATTTGTTAATGGTTACATTCATTTTGCATGTATTCAGTCATGAGATAAAGTAAGGACCACATTAGAATAAAAATGCATTTTATTTAAAAGGTGCTTTTCAAATACAGAACAAGATATATGAATTGGGCAGACATTTTGTTGCTGGGATAAATCAAGTGGTAGGGGTTGTACTCTTGGCAAAGGTCAGAGAGATAGGTGGGGGCTAGGTTGTGGAGGGCTTTGAAGGTGATCCACGCAGAAGGTTTTTGTAGTCAATCCGGTACTGGACCTTGGAACTGGAAGTCAGTGTATATGGATGATAATGTGAGTGAAGTAGTCACATGATTTGGTGCACGTAATGATCCGGGCAGGTGAGTTTTGAATGATATGAAGCCTGTTAATGAGTCCGATGGGGAGGCAGGAGAAAACGACATTACAGTAGTTAATGCAGGATGTAACAATTGCATGGAACAAGACTTCACTGCTGGACTGGGACAGTGATGGGCGGAGTATGGAAATGTTGCAGAGATGGAAGAAAGCAGTCATGTTTTATTTATGTGGGGTGGGGTGGGGTGGTAAATTAATGAATATATGTTTACATTTGTGTGAAAAAGAATCCAAACAAGCATCACAGAGATTAAGGGTCTGTGTCCACATGGCATTATTTCTCCAGCAGAAAGGTGGTGACAGGGTGCTTCATCCCAGCACTTTACAAAAAATTCTCCCAGTGCGTTTTGTAATGATGTGTTTCGAATGGGGATGTTTTATCTGACAAAATGTTGACACTGATGTTAGCTAGGTAGCTAATGCAACACGACATCAACAGAGGGTTGACTACACAGTCACATTCAAGCCTACAAAGTCAACTGTAATGAAAGCACAACAGTCACCAGCAACATCCAGTGTCCATTCAGCTGATCTGCTCCCAAAAGATTTCTGTCTTTGCTGTGACAGTAGACAGTAGCCCTGCGAATGGAGCAGCAATGACATCACAGCAACGAAGTGCTATATCATGAGAAACTGGACTTGCTTGAGTTTTTTGGAGATGTTTCACCTCTTAACTTAAGTTTCGTCAGCTCTGAAGAAGCCTCTTGAATGAGAGGTGAAGGGCTTTAAGAAACTCAAGCAAGTCCAGTTGCCTGCAATATAAGTCACTGAAAGCATAAACAAGTCCTTACATGTTATACCACACTTCAACAGCAGTAGAAGTTACACATTAGAAAACATAAAACCTAGGAGTACCATAACATAGCAAAAGGTGGGTATCTAAATAAATGTAAATGCAAATAGGGTGTAAATATCTAAAGAAAATGCAAATCCAAATTTTGCAAGGTTAACATAACCAGCAACTGAAGCCAACATAACCAGCAACTGAAGCCAACATAATATAACCAGCAACAGTCCAGCGCCTGAAGACAGGTGAGCAGGTGAGTATTCAGTCAGTTCAGTTCAGTCCATTCTAACCTGCCATTGCTAAGATATGTTGAATAGCCTTATGGCCTGGGGGACAAAAGACTAAATGTATGCACATGCACATTATAGTCTGCATTAAACCATCCAGGGAGAAAATAACAGTCTATGTTAGAATACGAATGTAATATAAGCTTTCATTTAGTTTGAAAAGGAGTTCACTGTTCCTTCCCCCTGAACCCCTGACCTTATCATTGAAACCAAATTAATGCATGCATGTGGCTTCAAGCTCATTCTGGTTGCTCAGGGTCAAACTGATGTAACTGCATCATGTTGGTGGTTGACCACAGCCAGTTTACATGCTGCAGCAGCTCTTTTTTTACCCCTTTATATACAGTATCTTGAAGCATGTGACTAAAGCAGAGAGAACAATGTGGCTTAACTGCTCCACTCTCATAAAAATAGATGCTGATGCTTCTCCTTACAGTGTGACTAGATCATCCAGCCAAACTTGCACTATTCGAAAGGTTAGACTAAAAAATGCACATTAACTAACAATCCAGTCACACTCCGAAGTCAAATACTAGCACTTGACCAAATGTTGATATGTGACAAGGTTGGAGTGAGAATGTATCGCATTTAACTATATTTTAAATCCAGACTGAGTTTGAAACTTAAAAAGTATGTGTTTACAAGTGTCTTTATCTGTTTTGTTCCAGAGTAAACATAAAATGCAAATACATAACATTTTGAAATATTAAAGGTCTGATGTAGCTTTAGAGTAATACTGAATAACCTATAATAAAATGAAATGACAGTATTTGTGATTTGTTTTTTCTTCCTTTCCACATGGAGTCTTCCTCAGTCAGGCATCTCTGCTCTTGACCTATAAGACAGAATACAAAAAAGATAAATGTGTGGTAAATATCATAAACTCAAGGGTCACTTACTCAGCTTTTTTCAGGAGTGTTAGACAAAAGTAATGACCTGATGAAAGTCATGACCTGCATTTAGAAATGAACCCTTATATCCATTATATTCTGTGTTCTTGACTGACTTGTGGCCACTTGGTTTCACATTTAGAGGAAGACACATGCCATGCAGCTTTAGTGTGAGGAGTTCAAGATCACTTATGAAAAGTAATTAGGCAAATTAAAGGCCCACACACATTCAACCAACATCAAAGAACTGGAGGAGACAAAGACTGTTGTGCTGCCTCACGTTGCCCGTGTCTCGACCAAAAAGTACACCGCAAAGACGACAGCCTACAGTCAATTAGCACATACATTCTGCACCTACATGAGAGGAAGAAAGCTCTCCATAGCAGCAGGTGGCTACAGTCTGTATTCATCATTCAAAAAGGGAAACACAAACTGTTGAAAGAACAATGATATTTACTGTGTGCCAACAAACCATAACACAAACTGTTATGTGTCTTATTTTTGCTTCAAACTTCTAACACCTATTTGACCTCAGTCCTGTGTTTGCCTCCTGTACTTGGGTTTCGCTTCACATCAACTGAGTTGAAATGCCAATCAGAATGATTTCACTCACCGACGGGCTGTGACGCTGATTTAACATGCTCAATATTCACCGAAACATTGCTGAAAAGGGCTGACTAGTGCCAGCAGTGCGGGACACAGGGCAACAACTATAGGGCAACAGATGCTCACTAACAGACTGACATTGACTGATGGCTTTTGGCTGGTTGACCTGGTGTGCCTTAAGAGGAAGTAGCTGTTGTAAGTCTTACCTTCTGGACAGTTGTTTCGATAGGTTTCTGCTCTGTTGTACTTGGGTCTTTGGCTGCTGTGGGACTCAGGCTCACTGTGGAACTGGATAATCTTGATTCTGCTTTACAAACAGGGGAAGACATAAGATCATCTTAACAACAATTTTAATGAAATTACCTAAACACTCATGTAATTGTCAGGGCAATCCCTTGTTTCTGCAAAAATCATCCTGATCTTTCATCTGGACAAACACCTTAAAGTCAAACTTTCCATGTGCAGCTCAACCACCTCCTTGTTTCACAGAATATTATAAAAGAATATTTTTCTTTTTTCCTTTCCCAAAATCTTGATTTTTTTCACAGTGCTATCTGCATAGTTTTTGAATCTTCCATGTATTTATTTATTTATTCATTTATGTTTTACAATTATTGCAAATACTTTGAATTTACTATAATGTATATGACCATCAGTGGGGTAAGTGACAGCAGAGGTGTCTCTGTTGGGGTCAAAATAACCATAGATCACTATTTAAGTCTACATGGTGATCTTATACCAGATCGAGATATACTGTTGAAATGTTTGTAGATGTGAGGATATTTTGGAAGCATCAATAAGTATGTGAGCACTTTCTTAGAAAATGCACAAAATTGTCCAAATACATTGTAATAACATACGCACCATGTTGGAGAGCTTTTGGAGTCTGACTTATAGTCAACGTAGAATAAACCGATTGAAATGAAGACTCATCCTTATCTGATGGGAACAAATATCAGTTAGTAACAGACACTCAGATGACCTGAAAAGGGCATGTTATAAATACTAACACTGACAGATTGAAGGGGTCATTGCCACTCACATTTTTCAGCCCGTGGTTTTCTGGTGTGGTTTGACCCGAGGCTCAAATTATCAGCAGCGTCTGCAGCGTCTAAAACAAAACACCATGTGTGACACACTGAGAGGATGCAAAAATAATTCACGTCAGTCCTGTGGTTCAGCACGTCTCAACCAACATGTCAACTGCCACTTTCAACATGAGACAGCAACAAACAGACGCTTTTATTGTTACTCCTATTTTCTCTCTACATGTAAAGTGAATCAAACCTTTGTCTTCTCTTGGTTTTATGAAAACGACTGTATACATCACATCGTCTGCATCATCTGAATCATCTGAAGCATTGTCCCTACAGACTGAAACATAGAACACATTAAGTGTGATATTTTAGCTCAATTCTTTAGTCACTTAGTTAAAAGAAAAGACAAAGAAAAAGCATTCAAAAAATTGCATGAAGCAATAAAATCTGATGCATATTGAAAATATTAATAAAAAACTACAAGGACAAGCTTGCACTCACATGTTTGGTTGTCCTTAACTGTGTGTGGTGCTGCTGTTCTGTTCTTTGAGGAAACTGATGGAAAGAAAAGCAAAACTAGAGATACGGAAAAGAACAATTTAAAATGTCCTCGTTCAAAAACAGTGGATAATATTCCTTAACAACTCTGATGACTGTTTCCTTAGCACCATAGCCAATCAGACAATACAACATATAACAGCTTTAAGATGGAGAGTAAAGGAGGGAGCAGTGCTTACAAATGAAACATCAATATTAAGTAATTGTCCACCAGGTAAAACAATAAAAACATTTTTGCTCAGAGCTGAGTCTCGCAGAGAAAAGGAGGACCTTCCTCTTAACAAAGCTCCTCTTGTATGACTTTCATGTTAGTATAATAAGTATAGGAATTATTAGATAAACACCAAACCCAATGTCTAAAAGGATGCTATGTGCTTTTTAACTTAAATGGCTAGAGTTATTTTTCTCACTTTAGTGTTTCTTTGGGAGTTATTTTACATTCAATGTGTTGAAAGTAGTTTATTTTCTTTACCTCTGTGTTTCCTAATATAAAGACATCCCACCACCACCAGCACCAGGGCCAATATTAAAATGGTGATAGCAATCCACAGCAGGATGAAGACTGGGTGGTGTGGGGCGTCGGAGTTATTGGACAGATGGTCTTTATGAGGTGGTGATGAGATGGTAGACTTGGTATTTGCTGTAACATTACAAATCACACTATGTATGGAACTGTAATTTCAGATAAAAAAATGTAAACATGCGAAGCTGCAAAATATTCATATCTAAACATGCATAAACAGATGTGAATACGAAAGATTTGCAACAGGAAGCTGTCACATGTTAGCCCAGATGGATGTAGAGTTTTTAGCAATTATTTAAGCAGCTGAGGGTTTAAATTTTTATAACACAAACACCTGTCTTTTTTTTTTTTTTTTTAAAAATAACTGTCATAAAAGAACCCAGCATCAAATAACTTAAGTTTTTAAACATAGCAGTGTCATCATCACATGTATGTTGTTTTGCAACACTGATATTTCTCACCTCTGACAGCCATCCAGCTCTCTGGTGACTCTCCAGCTCCAAAGATGTGACACTTGTAGAGTCCTTCATCAGACTTGGAGACATTGTTAATGGTCATCTTTGCTGCAGCATTGGTCTCCCTAAAAACGCCATCTTTGTAGAAACCAGCAGAGGGGTTGGAGGAAGTCGTCTTGTTTCGGCAGCGCAGAGTCACAGTGTCTCCCTCCATCACAGGAAGAGCAGGACTCTCCAGGATCACTGAACCAGCTAAACAACAGGTTGTAAATATGAACCGTTAGACATGTATGCTATATACAATACTGCAGTTAAACACAATGGAAAATTGAAGATAGTTTCAACAAGCAAGAGGAAAAATGCACTGTGAAAATACAGACATGACCATAGACACACATAAGAATGGACAGCTGAACAAAAAAAAGAAAGAAAAGAGAAGCCACGAATAAAGAAGAAATAAAATACTAATAGCCTATATAATAGTGTATTATCTGCAAAGTGACAGATATTTACTAAATGTCCCCCAATATATCCCAGTGGCATTATTAAAAGTTAACTCACATGCATAGTTTGTTAGAAGGGATCTTTACAAGATATGTGAATATTAATCACTTTAAAGCAGATGTAAATGTAAGTAAGTAACTAAACACTAACAAATATATCAGCAATTATCTTAAGTGTATGCAAATGTACATCAGCTGACAATGAAAGCTAGATGATATTTTTTGGAATATTGAATATAAACATTTATATTATTATTTAATATATATTTAGACCTTACTTGCAACAACAAATATGTTTTAATGCTCAATGGAAACGTAATGCCAGCTGGATTGCATTTTCTATTTATGTGATGCGGAAATTATTTCATGAATTTATCTGGGAAGTTGCAAAAACGTTGATGCTGAACATATCAATAAACGTATTTCATCTGTTTTCACCCAAAATATCTGATACCACAACACAGTATATACTTGTAGTGACTGAATGTTTGACATTTACAACACTTGAGTATTAAGACAAGGGAAAAATCATGGTCTTGTATTTAAACAGGAAAAAGTCCCCTCACCCTGACAAAAGTGCTTATCCAAATGTAACCACACACAGGACTCAGGATGCTAACCTGTGTCTCTGGTATCAAAGTCTTGCTCCATGTGTCATCCACTCCGACCACCTCACTGCGACTTGTGTGGTACATAAATGTAATGTTTAATAATTTATTTTTAAAAAAAGCTGTTTGAGAATAGAAAAAAAAACATACCAGTGACAGAGATGTTGACACTGTTGCTTCTCTCTCCTCCTTCAGTCTCACACCAGTATTCTCCACTGTCTTCTTGATAGATGTTATTAGCAGTGCAGGAGGACCCTGTTGGCGTCCTCTTAATATCACATACTGGAATAAATTCCTGAGTATTCCTTACTCCTCTTAAGGGAGTGGGACCAGAAATCCCCTCACAGTTAAAAGACATAGATTCATATTCAAAGTGTTGCAGTCTGTCTGGAGTGACATGAAGAAAAGATGCATCTGAAAGTGAGAAATGCCGTTGTTTTTTTTTTTTTTGTTTGTTTTAAAGATACATTCTGGTATTTACTAGCAATTGAGCGATATCATAGACATAGACGTATAATTATCAGGTTGAGGTCTCCCAGGTTGACTCACCAATTTGAATGAATTCCAGCATCACTGGATAAACAAAGGAGCAAAATTGAACATCAAATCCATATCTGATTTGTTTTACAAGATAAAAAACTCAGAAAAAGAATCGGAGACTCAGTACTCACACAGTCTGAAGCAGAGAGCTGTGACCTCCATGGTGTCTTGCTGCTGACTGACTGAGCATCACACTGAAATACAACTTGTATGTGGGCGAGAACTTCCCCTTCCTGTGCAGTTACTTTCAGATGCTGATGCAAAAGCTGGAGCCAAAGTGACAGGCTCACAATTTCTCAAGTTTGTATTGATGCATTGCTCATATCTCCTTTACACTGAAACAGCTTTTACTAAGTTATTTGCTATTATTTTGTTATTCATTTTATTTTTCCTAATAGCTATGAAAAAAAATCCTAATGTACTTTTAATGTTAGAGATGGTGAGAAAGTCTGTAGACCTGGTTGTATGGCTCCTGTGGCTCTGGAAACACTGTCTAAGACAATAACGTCAGATTTGGTGTGACACTTTTACACTATTTTATCACATAAATATCAGTACAATTCAAAAGCAGGATGTGAGGTTGTGGATGTGAAGGTGGTGGATGGCCGTCTAGAAGTCATAGTTTCCCTTTTCACACTTGCAACTTACATTTGCCTTTTTATTAAACATATTCATCACCCTTTATCAGATTACAGAGAGCAACATTTTTAGAATTGTTAGCATTGGATGTAAAAGAATTGTCTTTGAACGTGGTGTTTTTGCTGAATCGCCTAATATGAATGTACATGGCTGACAATAGGGTTGTGTCTGTTTAATTTTAAAGACTGGCTTAACATTTATTCCTCAGAGTGAAAGCAAAGCCTCACCCTCTACCTGTCTGCAGAGCAGTTGTCAAAGAATTATTCAAATCGTTTGGTATAAGTGGCAATACTTGCAAACAAATGTGGAGGAGGACAATATCTGTTGCTGGACTAATGTACTGTCTGGAGTTGAAATGTACTTAAGTATAGCACTTGAGTAAATGTAGTCAGTCATGTGCTGCAGAGAAAGACTATATACAAAATACTATGAAGCTCTCAGAAAAGAAAAACTACATAATACACAGCGCACTGCTACCTGTTCAGCATTTTGCACAAATGTGGAAAATGTACATAACACAATATCACTTTTCATCGCTTTCATTCACTGACTTTCAAGAAAGGCCTGATATTGTTATTGTCACTGATGACTTTGATTGTGTGATTATACTGCGGATCAGTTACCATGGCACCAGGCTCAAAGTTCAGTTGTTTTACGATACTCAGATTATTCAGAAAGCCAAACAAAGTCATAGTCATACTGTTTGGAGTTCCACTCATTTACTGATGTTATGTTACATACATACTAGTTTCTATATCTACATTTTAATTCTGTTAGCACATTACATTTTAAATTGAATAGCAGAATGCATTTGTCTTCTGCTGCTAAACCTGGAGGTTTTCTTAAGAACGTGTTTATGTTGGCTTTGTTGTTTTATTGCCACACTCAAAAAAAAGAAGAAAAAAAAAAAACACTGGCAAAACACTGTAATTGTGTAATAAGATGTTTTGAAATTCTACATCATTTGCAATTGAAAGCTAAATCTAATGCAGCACACTGCAGTGATAAGCACAGTGAGTTATCTCACAGCCTATCAGTGATTTACAAACTTTATGCCCTGCATTCTGAAGAGGAACTAAGCGACACTGTGCAGCAGGTACGTCGTTCTAAAAAAATATTTTTGCTTATTTTACATGTTTCAGCTTCTATTTTAAAAGACATTATTGCATTCTGGAGTAAGACGCTCTGAATGTTGACAAGTACATTGTCTATAATAGAGTATTAAGTACATTTTAAAGCCTTCTTGTCTGTGGAAATGTACCTATATGTGAGTGTTTTTTTATCAGTCATCAGAAAGTTTTTTTTGAAGAGGCCTGCTAGTTTGTCACCAAACCATCAGACATTGAGAGTCTTTATCATCCTGCATAAATTACTACGGACGTGGACTTAGATTTAACGCTTCTAGTGTAGGATAAAATACATATGGAACAATTCTGGCAGCATGAAAACACTTTTTTTAAGTTCTTTAAGGAATGGTCTTAGCTGAAACATACAGCCTTACACAATTTCAGAACTCTCTTTCAGTCAGTCTTGACAAAAGTGAAAGTATAACTATATGAACATGTTTTAGTATTTTTGCAAAAGTCAGGAAACTGCAAGTGAAACGTTCTCACAGCTGTATGACTGTTTAAATTAACACAAAGAAAATTATATGTTTTAATATCTATCCTATTTAAAATGATAACTAACAGAGGTCCACACATGTGAGTACTCTATCAATATCAGTGGAGAAGTGCATGGTAAAATCAGCCACCGAACAAGTTATGGAAAATTAGGATTTGGATTTAGGAATGAGTTTATATACTTGACTTCTTGTTTTGCTTTAACACCTGTTCAAAAGTGTCTTCTACATATAGTAATGGTTTCCATGTATTATGATTTCTGGTCATTTTCAGAGATGCAGGATGCTTCCCCAGATGGCTGTACCAGCCCATCAGTCTCTGCTCAGTACCATCAGTGTTTTGGCTGTCCTTCTTTCCCTAGCACACTCTGCTGGAGGTAACTTACACACAAACATAATTAAAGGTCATAATAAGGCTTTGGATGAAATAAGATTAACAAATAACATTGAAATATGTGTTTAAATACTAGGTTAAAGCTACTTAGTGTAAAATCAAGTGATGCTTTTGTTTTGGTTTTTGATCCTACAATTTCAGAGAAGAAGCTGTAAGAACACACTGTAAACCACTTGTTCAGCACCACACAGCAGACAGACACAGTAAGATGAACATGGTGGAGCATTTAGCAGCTAACGTGACAGATATTTCATTCAGGAGTCGGTGGAGACTAAAAATAGAGCAAAAAAGGAAATGAATACTGGACTTAGTAAGCAACAGAAACATCACTCCAAATGAATTATCATGTTCTTTGTCTGCCAGATGCATAAATAAGCAACTGATTGCTAAGAAGTTTGCTATATTAACTTAAAATCTAGTCAATGTCACATTATAGCTTGCTTCTGTTGCCCTATTCAAGTGGCAAAAAACCAAACAAACAAAAAAAGTTTTTGGAAGTTTAAAGACTCCCGCTTACTGTTTTGAGTCACTGGCAACTTTAGTAATGGAAACTGTGGAAACAAAAAACAAAACAAACAAACAAACAAACAAAAAAGAAAGAAAAAAGTTATGAGATATATACCACATTCAAAAACATTTGGTTCCATTGCAAATAAGACTATAAGCTGAAATCACACTTTTCTGGCCTGCACATAAGCAAACATACACCGGCACTGGTATTGTTCAGACATATGTATGTGTGCGGAAATGCGGCATGTGGCAAACTCAGAAAGAAAATATGAGGAAAACTTAATTGATGAAGGTATTAGCTTGCTTGACACATAGGTCTACATTATGCATTGGTGAGATTTGGGTGGAGTGTTTGTTGGGTTGCCCATTTCGCTGTTCTCAGATGGGTTCACAGATACATTTATGTATACCCTGCTTTTTTACAGCTGACCTAATTAATCTAGTTCTCATTGCAAAAACTAATAAACAAATTTATTTTCTTTCCAGGTCAGTCTCAGTTAATGGGTCCACCTCAGCCAATAGTGGCAACAGTTGGTGGTGACATCATTTTGCCCTGTCATCTGGAACCTGCAGTGGATGTTGCTGCCAAGACTTTGGAGTGGACGAGACGTGACCTGAACCCTAGACTTGTCTTTGTGTGGCGTGCCGGTCAGGACCATGAGAATGTAAAAAATCCATCTTACAAAAGACGAACATCTCTGTTCACTGATAAACTGAAGAGAGGAAACATTTCACTGAAACTCTCTGATGTGAGACCTTCTGATGCAGGAAGATACAGATGCTTCATTCCAGATCTGAAAACAGACTCTTTCGTTGAGCTTGTCGTTGGTAAGTAGATACATATTGTATTGTACATATTGCACTTTGGTCTGTGCAGTGGATTAAGTGAAGAATTTTTGTTAACTTTTAGCCATTGATGTTGGTAGCTGAAGAGTATAAGGAGGGTCTTCCAACACTGATGTAAATGTGGGATAAAGGCTTTTTTCAGGAAAACTGTTTGGTTGTATATTCTGAGAGGAAACATTCTACCAGTTGGTTATTCAGTATTGATAAGTAGGCTACAAAACAGAGCTTAAAATAGACAGAAATTGATATGCCCTAATTCATGACAGACTTTTATTCACTCTTAAATCCATTCTTTCTTTATTTGTTATTTCTATAGCGACAGTGGAATAAACATGTTCATGCTGTAAATATGGAGTGTATCCATGCTCCCAGGTTTCTATGGTCTCCAGCTCTTATTATGGCATAGCAAGAAGACCTTTCAAAGACTTCATGTTCTCAGCAAAGTTTTTTCCCTACATCAAATATTGAAAGTATGTTTTCGTGGGTCAACATGTTAAAATCACCAACCTCCTCCTCAGGTCTGGCAGTGACCTAAAGCAGGCAAGCGCAATAAAAACAAGCAACAGGAGAAAAGATCCTAAAATGAAAATTAGGACAAAAAAGAAGGGATCAGGCAAACACAAACAGGCAACAAAAAACTAATAGAACTGAAATTAATATATATGAAATAAATAGCACGAAATTCTCCCCGTCACAGCTGTCCTGACCAAGCCTGGCGTGTCCAGACCCAATTCACAAAACGCGAATGGGTCTGGACACGGAGTGTACATTTCCTTTATTCCAGAGGGATGGTATCAACAGTCTTTGCAGATTTCCTCCTCACTGTGGACTCCAAGTTGCATGGCTGTGATTCCCAGCTTGGTCGTTTTCCTGACCTGCTCCTCCATGAGAGCAACTAGCGGAGAAACAACAATAGCCAGTGGGTTTTTGACTGAGTCCCATCTTTTTACCAAACCCCATAGTAAGGATGGCAAACACAGCTTTCAGTGCAGCTGTTTGTTCTGCTTTCAAAGAAAATGTACATTCCAGTTCGTTCAACACATTTACCATCGCAGTTTCAAAATCAGTAGCCATGTTGGTTGTTTATGAAATGCATTCACTCCGCTCCTTGTCCCTCCTGTTCTGATGACGTGATTTCAAATAACCTGCGTCAAAGTAATAAACAGTTGTGATTGGCCCGGTAAGCTTTAACCGATGCCAGAATGCGCCTTTATGATTTCATGGCCAGACTGATCTGCAGAGCGAAATAGAATACGAGCTCGCGAGATTAGGATGGTTTCACCAGGCTGGTCCTGACCAGCCGCGGATCCACCCTATACCTCCTGTACCATGGTACCCTACCAGAGATGCCCCCCAAAAGCAAAAGAGTTTAATTTTGTTTTACTTTGTTCTGCTTTATTTTGTTTGTTTTACATTTCAGCGGTCCCTCTCTCACTTCCTTTCACTTCCTTCCATCTTTCTTTTTATCTTTCTTTTGTCAGGAATTCCTATAGTTGGTATTGTCTCCCAATTTCACTTCGTTTCATCTGGATATATGTGATACAGATAATCTATTCACACACACACACACACACACACACACACACACACACTTAACAGTTAAAAGCCCACTGGTGTCATATTAAACATACACTACACATTTGAGGGTAAGACAGTGTTCTTGACTCAAGACACTGATATCTCCAGAGTGGCCAAACAAGCCAATTGCCAGAAAAAAAATATTGGCATTGTATGTTTTGAAGAGTCATGGACAAATTACATCCGGACAGTTTTACGTAGCTGATAAGTTGAAACACAGCATTTCAACACAACGTGATTAACATTTTGTTAGGTTTAGGCACAAAAAACACCTGGTTATAGTTGGGAAGAGATTACATTTTGACTTAAAATAGCCATTTTGGGGGTACAATCCCTGCTGGAAAGGGCAGCAGTCTAAAAAAAAAAGCTTTGCTGTGGCATTAACCTCTGCAAAAATAGCAATGGACCATCAAAACCCCACCATGTTTTTTGGCTGCCACAGGAAACACAGCCGTGACTTGCTAAACCAAAATTTGTTCACTGGTCTCAAACAATTGTCTGCTGCTTGGTGACAGGTTGTCCATCATCACCTCCACCTCCAGATGGCAAAGTCAGCTCATATACTATGTCACTTTACAAACATTGATACTGTATGATGCACATGACAGGATTTGCTGAATACTTCTTTTTTTCCCTTTTGCTCAGCATCAGGTGCCGTCTCCTCACCTGTCATCAGTTTAGCAGGGATTGATAAAACCAGCAGTGGAGTGGTATTACAGTGTGAGTCTGCAGGCTGGCATCCAGAGCCTGAGGTGTTGTGGCTGGACGGTGAGGGAAAGCTCCTCTCTGCTGGACCTACAGAGACAGTCAGAGGTCCTGATGACCTCTATACTGTCAGCAGCAGAGTGACTGTGGAGAAGAGACACAGCAACAGCTTCACCTGTAGAGTCCAACAGAGCAACATCAACCAGACCACAGAGACACACATCTCTGTTTCAGGTAGGAAATGTTCAAGTTTTTATGGTGAGATCATTGTTTTAGTTTTTAATAGCTGAGCTCCAGTTTTATCTAAACTCTTTGTTATTCTGTGTTTTATCATTTCAGATGATTTCTTTAAGGCCCAGTACAGTTCTGCTGCTCCAGTTGTTATTGGCTTGACTGTTAGTCTGGCTCTTTGCATCCTGCTTCTTTTTGCAGTTGTCCTTTTTGTGTGGAAACAGAGACGAAACAAAATCAGTGAGTCACAAATTAATTTCAGAGGTTTGTGAACCTTAAATTATTCTGCCTTTTTTAGGGGAAGTAATGATTTAAATTGTGTTTTGTAGATTAAATTTGATTCAATCCTAAAGTCAGTATTTCACAGGTTATGGTGTCGATAAATAATGTGGTGGAATGTTTACTTTTATTTTCACTTAGATTGTTTGGTGTTTTATTTTGATAGACCATTTTGTACCTCATTTTACTGAAATGTCTCGTACACTGAAATAATAAAATTAAATATATTTTAAATTTTAATTCTACTGCCTTTTGTTAACACAGAGACCAAGAGAAGCCACAGGGATGAAACTGACAAAGGAGAAAAGAAGAATGGCTCTGAAACTCACAGAACAGAAGATCAGTTTGTCACTGAAGAAGAAATGAAGGCTTTGAAGGGAAAAGAGGAAGAAAAGAGCAAACATGTAAGGAAACAAACTGGACATTACTTCCAGTAAAGGAGGAGGAAAAACAAGAGCAGTAAAAGTAAAGTTTGATCTGAGCAAGACGGAAAGAAAAAATGTACATTAAAAAATCAGGACCTGCGTTTCCAAGAGAATTAACATGACAACAAGATCAGCGTTGATGGAGGGTAAAGCAAAGACTGAAAGAATGTGGAGAAATGGAAAACACAGAGTAAGACCAAGTGTCGTCACCTGGAGAATTTGTAATTCTCAAAAGTTTTTATTGACAGAAACAAACATTTAGTGTTTACATGTCTTGAAATGATAAAGATAAAGTTTGATCTGAGCAAGATGGAAAGAAAAACATTTACATCAAGAGACAGGATCTGTGTTTCCAAGAGAATTAAAATGACAACAAGAGCAGCGATGATAGAGAGTTAAGCAAAGACTGAAAGAATCTGTAAAAGATTAAGACCAAATATTTTCACCAGGAGAATCAAAGGTTTTTATTTGACGGTGACAAAATTTTGGTGTTGCGATATCTTGAAATGGCAGCAGAAGACAAAACTGGGTCATGAAATGGGAGGAATGATTTACTGAAACCAGTATAAACCACTGCAGACTTAAGATGTATTGAACTCAAACTCAACATTTAATTTCTGAATAATTCTGTTAAATATTTATATATACATTAGTAGCTGACATTTCTCAACTGCAGTTACATTCAAATGCAGTAAAATGCAACTAGAGGTAAGTGTATTTATTTGTCTTGTTGCTTGGTATCTCCATTAACCTGCTCTGATAAAAAAATTACATCCTACAACTGGTCTCTGTTTGTCTCAATCTCTCTGACAATCAGGAGGAGCAGCAGAGGAGGGAGGAGGCAGAGAGGGAAGTTCAGACCCTGAAAGAGGAGCTGCAGACCAAGAAGACTGAGGTTCATCTTTACATTTAACACACTGATGTCAGTTTGACGTCACGTCCTTTATGTCATCTGTAGTGTAGACACCATCAAACAGTAGATTGTGGAGACTGATTTGCAAAAAAAAAAATAATTCTGAGAGTCCAGATTCAGACCAGATTGATTAAAGTCCTTTTGCACATTAAAACCAAAAAACAAACAAACAGCACATTTAAATATGACCACAAGTGAATGCTGATTAACTCATGTTAATCACTTTTACTATAGCAGCTGTGACTGCTGCCTTTAGTTTTCTTGTAGTATTAATATATTTTATTAATGTTCATTTTTTTATTTCCCCTCATCTTCTTTCTCCTCCCAGTTTGAAAGTAAACTAGCTGAAGTCCAGCAACAACTGCAGAGCCTGAAGGAGGAGCTGGAGACCAAAAACAGGGAGGTTTGTCACTTTAAATTAATCCTAATCTATTTTACTTTACCTTATTTTTAACATCCAATTCATCCACATGTCCTAAGGCATGTGTTTCCTAATGCAGTGTTCTTTAGGGAAATGTGTAAAACTCTCAGTGGGTTCAAGGCAAAGCTCTTAGACATCAATTTGGACCTTTAAAATTGTTTGTTGAGGTAAAGCAGGATGCAGATCTGAAGTACGTTTGAGTCTTTTTCAGTGTTGTAAATTTACTTACATGTATTAATAAAAGAACATATTTCTCTCTGTCTCCTTCATACCAGCTGGAGGAAAACAAATCTGCCCAGTCCAAGTCTTTGGTAAGTATTCATGGTATAAATGCAATAACACACTCTGATGAGTCTTGCTGAAAGCAATAATCTCAGCATAGCAGAGTAATTCTGTTATTCTAATGTAACCATTATTTTGTGTATCAGGATGCCTCATTATGTATTTTAAAATAAACACAAACCCTCCAGTAGATGATTGTGATTCAGAACAAATGATGACACAAAGAAGACTCTTTTACACTGAATGTTCAAACAAGACAACTGATGATTTATAACTCACATGAATGTCTGGCCTCAGTATGTGATCATAATTATATTGTGAAGATGGCCCTAGTTGTTTTATACTTTTATACAATAAACATGCCTCTTACGGTGTTGTTTTGTATATCTCTCATCTCTCAGTTTCCCTGGAAGATAACCACCAAGCAGACATTTGAGAACGAGCAGCAGCGGAGAGAGCAAGCTGAGAAACAAGTCCAGGACCTGAGACAGAAGCTGTATGACAAGACTAAAGAGGTTCATAATTTGATTTGTACATTGTTAACACAGTGAGTTTTTCCTATTATCATATAATCTGTGTATATATATATATATATATATATATATATATATATATATATGTATATGTATATATATATATTTAAGTATTGCCCTATTTAAAACCATGTCTTTCATCTTATTTCTGTTGGTCTCTCTCCTCTGTCGGAGCAGCTCCAGGAGGAGCAGCAGAGGAGGGAGGAGGCTGACAAAAGAGTGAAGACCCTGGAAGAGGAGCTGAAGATCAAAGATGATGAGGTCCAGATGCACCGTGTGCTCCATGCTGGACAGCAAAACACCACACTTTCAGGCAAACTCAGTTTTAAGGTCAGGAAAATATTTATCCTTTATGTTCACCAGAAGAGTGTGTTTAAATTGGCAATGTAGTCAAAGTCATGACAGGGCAGGAGAGGTGGAAGGTTTGGGTTACTGCAGGCAGGATGAATCACAGCTGACGAAGAGCTGATTAAACTCAACTTAAAGTCAGACTTCAGCTTGAAAATAATTTGTTTAAAAATCTGTTTATATTTTCTAATGGCTACTGGTCAAACTGGGGAACCGGTAGTCATATATAACTTAGATTTTTCAATTTTATTTAAACCTTGAATTATATTTTATTTTGTCATAATGTGTAAGTCATTGCACATTTGCAGTGTCTTCACTCACATGCCTGAATAAACTTCTGACTTGTATCTTCTCTCTGTTCTGTCCTACTGGTAAATACGCAGCTCAAGCAGCCATTCCAGAAGCACCAAAGCAGGGAGGAAGCTGAGGGGAAAGTTCAGACCCTGAGGAGAAAATCAAGTTTTAAGGTCAAGAAAATCTTTAAATACCAAACATTTGGAGTACTGATTGCACTGGCCATTGTGCCGTCAAGAAAAGAGTAGTAATAATTGTCAGTGTGTTTTGATGCCAAGAAGCATTTACAACTCAATCAAGTTGAGACCACTGAAGTCATGACTGAGCCCAGAATAAATGCTGTCAGTACTGTCAGTCCTGTTTCATACCAAGACCCAAAAACCAGCAAAATCTGTAGTTCCCAAACAAAACAAAACAAAACATATAAGATAAGATAAGATAAGTTAAGATAAGATGCATTTATTCCTCATACAGCAACTAACAGCTCCAGGTGCTGAAGTGCTGAGTGGAGGGCAATCGTGATGGCGTCTTCAGCGGACCTTTTTTCTCTGTAGGCTATGTAGAAATGAGCCCTTTTACAGAATCGTCTTTGTGTCTTTGTCACCAGTGCAATGTTGTAGTTTGGTTAAATATGTCTTACTAATAAAACATGTCTGTCATCTTTTCTGTCTTCCCAGACTGAAGACAATCAAGCTGAAGTCCAGCAGCTCCAGGATGAGAATCAGAGGATGGAGAACAACCAGCAGACCCTGAACCAAAAGGTGGAGATCAACAAAAAAAAATCTATTTACCTGTAAATGTAGTTTCAGACTAGTTTACTACCATCAGATAATAAATCCAGGAAAAAAAATGCTGTGTAAGCATGAGAAGACATTTCCATCTCATCATGACACATCTGTAGTTCTTTCACTGTTCAACAACACTTTTCCAAAGTCTCCTCAGTCTCTGGCCAACAACACGATAACATGATTTAATTGATGTATTTCTAATTCACACAGGACACAATTGTTTGTTTTACTTACTCCCCTTCAGATGTGTCAGTCCAACTCTAAAACAATCAAAGTAGTAATTCAATTAGGAGAGACTTATTCTGAGTGAGCAGAATATTTCTTTACATGTATACAATAGTATGAGACATGTGAACAGTCTTTTGGTGAGTAGACCCCATGGTGATGCCATCTATTTAAGGAGGGTGTTGAAGCCATAGTAGAATAGGGAAATCTCATGGAGTCTAGACACTGATGGTGGTGATGAGATGAAGAGGGACCTGTGTCAAGCCTGTCACTTCCTGCAGTAAAGAGGTGAAGATTTTGTTCATACAAGGTCTGACTTCTATTTAGATCTCATCAAACTCTTAAAACTACAATGAGAGGAATTCAGATAAACTCATCTGGGATCCAGGATGTTGTTCAACACAGACCCGTCAACACCATTCACAGATACAAAACTGGTGAAATACATTTTATTGTCATGATGTCAAATACATTGTTTTTCACCAGTGTAACAAAAGTACTGATTTTTTTTCTTTTTTTTCCATAGCAGACTACTGAAACATGTTATAATTTCAAAGAACATTAGGATTAAAATACATCTGTCTGTCTTTTAGTCCCAGAACAACAGACAATGTACCACTGGTGACAACAAGGAGTGGGCTGTTATCTGCTAGTTTTACCTTCCCCTCATAGTTCCCCCCGTCTTTCCCTTCCTCTTCTTCTCCCACTGTTTTCATTGTATTTTTTTCCACTGCTATGCTGACGACATCCAAATCTACATCTCCACAAAATCCATCATCCTGGCCACCCGCTCTACCCTCACCAACTGTCTGACTGAACTCCAATCATGGCTGCAAACCAATTTCCTCAAACTGAACTGTGACAAATCTGAAATAATACTCATCGGCCCAAAATCCCTCTCTACATCAACACAAAACTTCACCCTCAGCATCGACAATACCACCCTCTCTCCCTCCCCATTCATCCGCAACCATGGTATCATCTTCGACAATAACCTCACATTTGAACATCACATCAGCCGCCACACCCAAACTGCCTTCTTTCACCCCGTCTCCATCCATTACTCTCCTTCTCTGCCGCTGAAACTCTCATCCATGCTTTCATCACCTCAAGACTCGACTACTGCAACAGCATCCTCTACGGCTCATCATCCAAAGTCCTCAACAAACTTCAGTCCATCCAAAACTCTGCCGCCCGCCTCCTCACCCACACCAGCTCCCGTGAATGTATAACCCCTGTCCTGCAAAACCTTCACTGGCTCCCTGTCCCGTACAGAATCAACTTCAAGACCCTCCTCATCACCCACAAAGCCCTCCACAGCCAGGCCCCCTCCTACCTCACGGACATGCTCCACCACCACACTCCCTCCCGCAACCTTCGATCATCCGACAAAAACCTCCTCTCTCCTCCACACAGAACCAAGCACCGAACCTGGGGTGACAGAGCCTTCTCCATAGCCGCCCCCTCCCTCTGGAACACCCTCCCTATACCCATCATCTATACAGAAACACATAGTCACTTTGTCTATGTTGTGTTGTCTCAGGAGCACAAACCACTGTATGTTACACATGTGATGTTCTTTGTTGTCTCAGGATCACAACCTGACCAGTCCAGCCAATCAGGACTCAGCCAAGAGTCACATCACTGTGGGTGAGGTCAACGTGCGTGGCAAATATGTTCGTCTCAGCAACAACTCTGAAAAGGTAATTTTGTTTTGTGTGGGTAAACACTCTGTGAGTTTTATATGAGCATGCACAAAATGCTTCATAGCTACAAAATAATCAAGTGTAACCAGGGATCTTCTCATGGGCCATTCCAACAGACAGTGATGCTGCCATGGTCCAATAGAACCACAAAGACTTGTGGCAAACTGAGTCATACACTGTCCGCACTGCTGTATGTTACAATCAAGATGTTTTGTGAAGACGTGTAAAATATGAATTTAATTAGTGTATCTTTGTCTCATCCTTTCACTCCCACCCATGTTTCCCTCCTGCAGGACCAACCAATGGGAGACTGGGAATTACACATACAAGTCAACAAAAGAAAACCCATCAAATACCAGTTTAAGCACTCATTCAAATTCAAGGCCAGAAACACTGTCACTGTGAGTTTTTCATGACTGTGACGTTGATGTTTTTTTTCTCTGTTTCTTTTCTTTCTTTGTCATTTATTCAACTCTCACTCTAACCCAATCACAATGTTTGATGGGTTAAACACAAGACTTTCAGCCAGGAGACCTGAGTCTGTGTCCCATGTGAAACCAAAAGGCAATGTTCAGTTATTTTAGATATGTTACGTATGTTGGTATTTGTGTGACGTGACATAAGTCCTTTTTTATATTAAACCAAACCATGATGTTTTTTCTAAACCTAACCACATAGTCTTTGCATCTAAAGCAAACAAAAGTGAAGGTGAAACCTAACGACACTGCTCCTGATGCTAACAGGCATTTATTGCAGTGATAACAGTATTCTGAACATCTTAACTCATATCTTTGACACTCCTAAGCACTAACAGTTCCTATCTAATGGAGTGACATGATTTGAAGTTGATGGCAAGTATCTTCTTGTATGGTGAATCTGTGAAGTTTCATCTTTTCAGATCTGGGCTTCAGATTGTGGTGTCAGCTGTGAGACCTCTACTGACCTGGTGTGGTTTGGCCAGAAGTCCTGGGGCACTGGAGAGGAACTGCTGGTCACCATCTACAGCAACACTGGAGAGGTCTGACATCACATCACATCACATTTGTTGACTAACACATTATATGACCAACAGTATGTGAACACACACACCTGTCCACATATGTGGTGTATGTTTGCTCTAGGTCTGTTTTGTGGGGGTTGGTCAAGGCCCCTTAGTTCCCTTTCAGAGACACCTGAATGCCATAGCATACAATGATATTATAGATAATGACATTCTTTCAAGTTTGTAGAAACACTCCAGAAGAGAAGAAGAGAAGAGTTGAGACTGTTTGAGCAGCAGCAGATTAATGATCATGGTTTTTAGACTTACATTTAAATCAGGGTTGGTCCACTGTAAAGGCCTATGATCTCTGACCTCTACTGTTACATCTGTTTTGTTGCTGTTATTTGATTGTATCCACTGCTTAACACACTTAACACCCATTTGTGTGTGTGTGTGTGTGTGTGTGTGTGTGTTGTCTCTCTCTCAGCTAGAAGTAAGGCGAATGCTAGTGCTTCCGAGCTCTCAGAGCAATCCCCAGCAGCAGCAGACTCACCTGGTCAGTCAGGATTCAGCCATGGGAAACATCACTGTGAGTGACATCGACCTGAAGGGCAGTTATGTTCGTCTCAGCAACACGTCCAATAAGGTAATGCTGTACACACACTGTGCAGACTACTGTAAGTTACACTGAAAGGGGAACCACACCCATATTTAAAATTCATACATAGTCCTATGGTCTAAGACAGAAATATTAGTAAAGAGAAACCACTTTTTCCCAAATCCTCAAAACTAGATTAGACTTAATAGTGATGCCATCAAGGGGATGTGGATGAGGTTGACCTACAGGGCAACTGTGTATGATATAAATGCATACATAAAGTTAATAACCCAGTGCATTCAGGGATATTCTAAAGGATCATTTAAACCCAAACAATGATGTTGCCAGGACTCAATCACAAACATTTTAACAAACTGAGTTAATAGCCCAGTGCATTCATGGTCATTCAGACCCAGACAGTGATGCTGTCATGACTCAATAAACCACAAACTGAGTCACACACTGTAAAAACTACTGTATGTTACACTCAAGATGTTTTGTGAAGATGTCCCATGTAAATGTAACTAGTATGTCTTTGTCTCATCCTTTCTCTCCTGCTCCATGTTCCTTTGTCAGGACCAACAACTGGAAGGTTGGGAATTACACATACAGGTCAACGACAGAAAACCCATTGTGTACAAATTTTCCCACTCATTCAAACTCAAGGCAAAAAACTGTGTCACTGTGAGTGTTTCATAATTGCATTTATGTTTAAATCTAAATATTATACAAATAACATATATATATATATATATATATATATATATATATATATATATATATATATATATATATATATATGTATAATTTTTTTTTTTTCAGATCTGGTCTTCAGATGATCCTGGCAGAAACAATCCTCCCACTGATCTGGTGTGGCAGAACCAGAAGTCCTGGGGCACTGGAGAAGAACTGCTGTTCACCATCTACAGCAACACTGGAGAGGTCTGACATTATCCCACATTGAAAACATAAACAAATACAGTATATGGCCAAAAGTATGTGGACACAAACACACACACACACACACACACACACCTGTCCACATAAAATCATTCTACATTTTACATTCATGAAATATTTTATAGCCAACTGGGCAACAGGGAGAAGATAATCATTTTAATTGTGATATTCCACATGAACACAGCTGATACTAAGTAAACACAGATCATTTTAATCTGCATTGATAAAAGAGAAGTTTACACACAGACCTAAGAACTGAGGCAGGAAAAAAAGACAAGTATAATTTCAACCAGATATGATTTGGGTCCCAGCTCTGAAACTGTGAAGACCTCTCATGCTGACTGTGAGCCAGGATTTATCACCTACATTCGTTGCCAGCCTCACTATTTTTTAAGTCTGAATGGAAGCCAATCACTGCAGCAGGTTCAACATCTGATGGAAAGACTAGAACCAAAAGAGTGGAGACTGTTAGAGCAGCACATCAATAAATAACGTCCCTGTGTCCACACGCTCTGTTCTGTTGTCCACATAGTTTTGGCCATAAATTGCAGTCATTAACTCAGCTGTTATACAGTGTTATTTTCTCTTAGTACAACAACATTAACACCACTTTTCTTTTCTCTATCATGAACAGGAAATGGCCAGGAAGTTGGAAACACCAAGTATTACTGCCATGTAATCAAGGAAACTTTGAAACACCAAGTCATCTGAAAAATGTATCAAAATATATTTTTATTTTGTTTGGTGAGTGAGATACAACTTTACACTGTATAAATAAAGAAATAATTTTGTATTTAGAGTGATATCTTCGCATTGTTTGATGATTTGCAAAATGTGATATCCCATCAGACTTTTAGTACCTTAAACCTCTCAAACTTTTTTAAATTGATCTTTTTAATAATCACACATTTTCTATTCAAGTACACAAAGAAGAAACAAGCACAAGAAGAAAAATATCATCAGAGACATTGAAATGACACTTTGGAAAACAAAAAACACAAAAGAGATTACGGACATGGGTCAGGGCCGAGCATTTTGACGAGCAAGAAGAAGAACGTTGACTGAGAGTGAGCTAGCTGAGCTTTCTGTGCTGGAAAAACCACTGTGGATAAACAAACTGTGTGTAAAGCCAAATAGGTCAGCTAAACATACCTTCAGTATGGAGAAGTGTTCAGAAAGGGAATAAGAACAATAAAAAGAAAAGGAGGGAGAGGAAGAAGAGGAGGAAGACAAAAAATAAATCCTTGAGGAGCCATCAGTAGAACTTTTTAGGCTAAAAATGTCATTCATTTTTAAAATATCTTGAATAAAAATCAGTATTTGACATGAAACTCTGAAATCAAACACACTTCATCCACCCTGGCAGCAAAATATTTTCATTTTTTTTCATGAACATTGCAGCTTTATTTAGTGAGAATTTGCAGCAGCTATTTACAGTGACACATTTTGATGCATTGTGGGCTCAATTTTTGATCATACTTGTTCTTTATCATGTATCATCACTATCAGCTAGGGTTGGAACAGTATAAAAGCTTCAAGGTATACAGTGATTTGAATATTGATGGTTATACTGTGTGCATTAGCTTGTCTATGATATTGTGTCTATGATATTGAAAAAAAGGAACTGGACGAGAATCTCACTTTAATTTTAGACATTTTTAAAAGGAGGACTTTTTACACTTACTTCCATCAAAAAATGATTTCAAGTTTCAATTATAGTAATAAAATACTATCATAAGCATCACTGCATACCCTACTGTCATATCCACCTACCTCATGTGTATAAAGCAACCTATGACTCTAATAAGTCCATATTTATTCCAGAGCCCCCTGCACTCTGCTCCATAACACTACTGTTTACATGATTGTGTTGTTTTTTTTGTACAGTTGTGCTCATAAATGTAGGTACCCCTGGCAGAATTTTTGGAAAATTGGCCATTTGGTCAGAAATATGATGCATCATTGTTGGGACGAGGAGGAGCTAAATATGATCATTGGCAATAATTCATAATTATTAATATTAATTATGGATTATTAAAATATTTGATTAATTAATTAATAATTAATTAATTATTACATAAGCATAATAATCAAATTAGCTTACAGCGGGGCACCACCGGGAAAACCGGACCAATGATCAGACGGAAATTCAGTCTCAAGAGTGTTCACTTAGGAAGCTAATTCTAGGGAGATATCAGCAACTATAAGATGAACAGGAAGGAGTGGAGCTCAGGCACTGACTTTGTCAACCAGCTTCATCACAGTATACAATGAAAAACCAAGCAACTTCTCTTTGCAGTATAACAGGGTTTATTCACACTGATGACATTAATTTACAACCAACATCAACATTGCTCTATAAACCCTATCAACTATAAAACATTACCAAACCAACCAGCAAGCATCAAGAAGGGTGTGTGTGTGTGTGTGTGTGTGTGTGTGAGAAAGTGGGTGAGTGAGTGAGAATGTGTGTGTGTGTGTGTGTGTGTGTGTGTGTGTGTGAGAGAGATGCGTGTGGCGTAGCAAGATGGCGGCTGTGACGCTGCGAGCTCACGCAATGGCGGCTTGCCAAGAAAGCACGCACTCAGAAAAAGGAGGAGCCGGTAGAGAGGGAAGTTCGAATTGCTCGGCTCCAAGTGTAGGTTAGTGGAAGAGAGGAAGAGAGAAAGGGAAGCACTCAGAGGTGTGGTCACGCAGGCGGTATTGAGATGCAGTAACCCGTCTGTGTTACTCAGAGACGCGCGCGGCTCAGCTGGTGAGCGGCGTGAATCTGGACATTGAACCAACACAGCCGAAGTACTGATCAATCCCGCGTGGGCGACACAATAAGCGGTCCGACGAGGTCGGATCACTACGTATTACAAGCAGACACAAACGGGCAGGAGAATAACAGACAGCAGCAACACAGGCAATATTTTTTTACAATATCAAAGCAGCCAAAATCGGACGCGGCGGTCCGTATCAACAAGCCCTTACAAACTTAAAAAGAAAACACACACTAACTACTATCTGCCCAGAGCTAAAGCCTCTTACTGTTGCAGAAGGTGGAGTGATGTGTCTGTCGTACCTCGTCGTCCTTTGTTACGGCAGAGGTGAAGTGGTTAGCGGCTCACAGCGGCTAACGGGTCCTCGGCGAGGGGCAAGTCTCTGGCGGCGAGTTAATTCCGGCTCGTAGCGGGAATCACTCGGGAAAGAAGGGGCCCTTGTCCTTCTTCTTGAAGCAGGCAGTCCTTGTTATCTACCAAACTTCGCATCCGCGGGCATCCGGTGAGAGGGTCAATCCGTGGTCTCGTGACTGGCTGCTCTGTGTTCCTCGGCGCACAGAGTGAGGGAGAGGAGAGGAGATCAGCTCGACCAGCGAGGGAAATCCGTAGGCCTAAACGCGTCTAACTGTGCACAGTAACTCTTTCTAAAGCGTTCGCCACGTGGGACGAGTTGCTAAGCTTTAGGAACAGTTGTGGGTACTTCTATTAGCTATGAGGATCACAGCCAGAAGCGTTTCCCTCAGGTACGCTCTGTGATGATATACCCCGGCGTGACGTCACCGGTGCGTGGTTGGCCGTGGCGGATTTCACCCAATGGGAGCTGTGTATTTCAGGGGACCTCTGCTGGTCAGCTGGGGTGCTGTGTTGGGGTTGAATCAGCTGATTCACACAGAGAAAGGGGGTTGACTGATTCCTTTGTTCTTTTGGGCGCCAACATGTGGTCTCAGGCTTTGATTGTTACATGTAGGCCCAAAAGTTTATGGATAAAGTGTAGGCCTTTGTTATAAATCCTTGTACGGCACAACATCATGCAGAAAACTGTTCTTTTGTTTGAGGATATTACAATATTGTGTGCACTTACTTTAAATCATAATAATAACTGGAATCACCCTAAAGGGTCAGAGGAGTCAAATGTTTACAGAGTCTTCAATGTCTGGCCTGATAATATAAACACAAGTTGACACACACAAGTTTAAATGGCTATTAAGTGGAAGTGTCCACACCTGTGACCTGTTTGATTATAATTAGTGCTATGTGTATAAACAGTCAAATAACGTCTTAGCTCTTAAAGGGCCAGTGTGTAATATTTGGTATGTTTTATTGTCAATCTGAATCTGAATCTGAATATTCTACCCATTAATATGTTTATATAAGTGTATAATCGCTATGAAATAAAATTTGTTTGGTTTTCGTAGCCTTATAATTATGCTTTTATATATATATATATATATATAGCAAGGGCCTTGCTTTAGAGAGGTCGCCATCTTGCGCCGCCATGTATGTACGGCAGACCGAGCAGACAATCCAGCCAGCCAGAGAAAGCGTTTCACGTGTATAAATAAACCAACGAAGACAGCAGAAGGAAGGAAGAAGGAGGAGGAAACAGCAGAGAGTGTTAATAGTTCATAGATAGAGAGTAGTGAAAAGTTTTTTTAGTTATAAAGTTTGCGAATGGACCACACTTACCACGCAACAGGAGAGAATGAACCCGAACTGTCATCTGCGAGGAAAAGAAGACGCAACTTCACTCCTTGTGATGCACTCTCTGCGGCGCTTTTCCTCCTGGTGATATATCTCCCCAACGATGGTAGCAGTAGCACCGAATCCCATTCTGTGCATTCAGCCTCTCTTCTCGCCCGCTCAGCATCAAACACATGGAGTTCCTCATCTGTATGCTCCGGCTCAAACAGGTATGGCTCTGGGTCTGTGTCCGCTACAAGAAACTCTTCAAAGTCGCGTTCAAAGTCGTCCATTGCAGCTACTATAGTCCGGAGATATTGCTAGGCTAAATAAACAGCTGAGCTCTGTTTACAGGCTACGCTGTCAGTCAGTGTGCGGGCTGGAGATTGGTGGAGCAGAGAGGGGAGGGGAGTCCCCGCTCAGGATGGTAAACGAGTATGTGTGTATGAAGTGTGTGTGTTACGCTAGAAGAGTCAGAGTTTGGGACGGAGTCTTTTACCCCCTGGAGTGTTACCGGAGTTTTTGGAGTGCTCAAATTAACTGGCCTTTTTCCCGAACGCTCCTCTGGTCTCCTGCTCGTGAGGGATTCATTACAATATCGTAACATTTCAGCCAGGGCTGCACTGACTTTGCTGGATACTTAGAAGGTGTGACAGAAGGTAGTTGAACTTTACAAATCAGGAAAAGTTAAAAAAAAATGTCAACCAGTAGTGCTCAAACTCTGGTAAAGAAGTGGAAATTTAGGGGCTCTGTTGATATTGAGACCAGGTCAGGTAGACCAAGAATTACAGCCACAACTGCAAGGAAGGTTTTTGGCATACAACGAAAGATCTTAGGGTCAAAACTGTTCAGTGTTTTAATGTAAGCAGCAGCCATGTTTTTGATTAAGGATTTTTAACTTAATTCGAGTGCATTTGTCCCTGTTCCATGCATGAGAGCCTGATGTTCCTTTTTTCTTCTCATATGCTGACCCTTTTCTTCAAGAGCACCTGCATTTTCTCTTGGGTCTCAAATGATGAAGACAGCACACCACTAACTCGTTCTCCAAAGGAATTTGGAGTGATGAAACCAAACTGAACTTTCTGGTCACAACCAGAAACAGACATTTGCAGAGGAGTCAAGAGGGCCTATGATGAAAAGTACACCATCTTTACTGTGAAGCATGGAGGTTGACCTCTGTTGTTTTAGGGGTGTGTGAGCTGCAGCAGCTCAGTGGGCATTTAGTCTTTATTCTTAGCAGCATGAGTGCAACATGTTATCAGAAATTTGAATTTATCAGCCCGGAAGCTGCGCACGGGACGCACTTGGACATTGCAAAATGACAATGATCCAAAACAGGCCAAGTTGACCTCTCAGTGTCGACAGCAGAAAGAAATGAAGGCTGAAATGGCCATTACAATCATGCAACCTCAATATAATTGAGCCACTTTGGGGGGATTGTAAACGTGCAGTTCATGCAAGACAACCCTAGACTTTACAAGACCTGGAGGCTTTAAGCCATGAAGAATGGGCAGCTTTACCACCTGAGGAAATGAAGGGCTTCATTCACAGCTATCACAGAAGACTGCAAGCTGTCATTGATACTGAAGGGAGCGTCAAACAGTATTGACAACTAAGGGTATATTAACTTTTGAAATGGGATCATGTCAGTATTTATTGCTATGTTTAATTTATTGACTGAAATTATGTGATGTATTATAGTTTAATTTGAAGCCCATTTAATAAAGAGCACAACTATAAGCACAACTGTGTGTATGTGTGTATAGATAGATAGATAGATAGATAGATAGATAGATAGATTAGAAATAACAAACTGTGACTCCCCACTCTTCCCACTCCCAAGAAAGGCAAGTTACACAGGATAAGAAAACAGTTTATTTGAATCAGAGGTGAGCAGTGCCCAAAACAACAAACAAAAATATCCCTCATGTTACCTGGCAAAACAAATGTAAAACAAAAGGCAAATTTCGAAGCTACACTCCTACCAAAAAGATCATGGCAATGCCAGACAAAAAGGGCCTCTCACTCTTACTAAATGTATTCAAAGTGCTATATTTACAGTGCTCAACAAAAGAATACAAGAAAACCTACTAATAACTCTAAAAAGTAAACCGTTGAACAAAACTCAACTCACCTACTCAAAACTGACCAAATAACTTTCCTAAATGACAAGGTTATCAGAATATACACACTAGTTTATCAGAATCAGAGGTTTTTGCCTGCAGGTGCTCACAGACAATTTCACAATCACAGTCTTAGTTCTGGCTCTGTTGGAGGTGGAAGAGTGAAAAGGAGGGAAGAGCTTCTGTCAGCTGGTGTTTTAAAAATCTTCTGTCTTGCAGTGGACCGATCCAGTGACAGAAAGCTTCTCTAATAGCCCAATCAGCACACACCACCAACATCCAATCACACTCCACCACATGCATCCACTCTGAGGGAAGGTAGCCTTGGGTCACCAGGCTCTTCACGTACGGTGAAAAACGTGGTTTCCATTCACTCTGAATTTTGTCTGGATTCTGATTCTGGTCTAGAGAGCAGATCCGGAATTCACCAGATTTACCAAAGTAAAAGTGTTCACCAAAGTAAAACTTTAAATTCTGGCGCACCATCATCTCATTGCATCCCCTTTCACCGTTTTGACAGGTGTAACATTATCAGGCAGCGATGTTGGCCATGTCATGTTGTTGTTGTTGTTGTTGTTGTTGTGGTTGATAGAGCATGCTACATGGCAAGCATCACGCAGTTTTCCTCTCTCTTCCGCCCCCACCGCCCCAAACTTTATAGAAAAAATGCATTTACAAACTACAGGTATAATGTACTAAACTAGGATCGCGTGCCTATTAAATAAAACCGACAACTGAAATAGACAATAACTTGTAATACAATTAAATACAGTATAAGGAAAAGGTTAACATAATGGCTTGGGGCTTTTCTTGTAAATTATATTCTTTAAATTAAAAAGTTTCACCGCATTTTTATTAGCTTGGTGCTTTTATTTTGATGGAAAGGCGCATCCATCGAATTCCGGATCCTGTCTCTCTCGCCCTGGTTCCGGTTGCTTACCAAAACGGCCACCAAATGGCCCCAGACTAGAGGGAAGGAGAGAGAACATCTGACAGATCACTGCAGACTAATACAACACATCAATACCAAAAGATAATGACCTGGGTTGTGACAATATACGTGTCCTCGTGTGGTTTGTGTCTAAGAAGCTGAAATCATCACCAGCATCTGTCGAGTCTAAAATAAAACATAGAACTACACATGCTGAGAAACCTTTCAGCTCTTCAAAAGGCTGTCTGTGGTTTTGAACCTTGTTCTGTGTGAGAAAGTCTCACAGCTGCTGCAAGTATCAACATGTGATGAAGAGGAGTTTGACACCTCACAGCTGAACATGACTTCTTAAACAGAGGAGGTAAAAACAGATGGAAATACAATGTTAAACAATCTCAGTGATCACAAAGCATGATGGGAGCTTCTCTGCTTCATTACTTTGACATGTTACCTTTATACATGAGTATCAGTTATGTTTGTGCAACTGTAACTGTGAGTTTGCCACAGTGCAGCAGTCCCACCAGCAGCAGCAGCAGAGGCACCATCACTATGGTGAACACCGTCCTTAAGACGAGGACGACATGTATGAAGAGGTCTGAACAGGGACAAGTCTCTCTGTGATGAGCTGCAGAGACAAGAGAACATATCTGCTGTAACATCATGACAGTATTAACAGTATGTAACAGGTTGTCTCTGAGAGCTGCTGGAGCACAAGTTGAACACTGACACATTTTAAACAGTGTCATGTCTCACCTCTGACAGCCATCCAGCTCTCTGGTGACTCTCCAGCTCCAGAGATGTGACACTTGTAGAGTCCTTGATCACACTTGGACACACTGTGGATGGTCATCTCTCCTGTAGAGCTGCTCCTGATGAGGACGCCATCTTTGTAGAAACCAGCTGTCAGATGTGAGGAAGACATCTTCTTCCTGCAGGTCAGAGTCACGTTGTTGCCTTCTTCCACAGGGAGGACAGGACTCTCCAGGATCACTGAACCAGCTGAACAACAAAGGTTTGATATTTTTATTCACTGTTTTTTTCCTGAATGCATTTTAGATAGTAAGATTTTAGTAAAAATCCATGCTTTTGTGAGGTACTAAGCATATGACTGGATAAAAGAGACTGGCATTATACTGCATGAGTTGTGTGAGAGTTTGTAAACAGATGTTTTGATATAGTTTTGCTGTTGTTAAATGCAGATCCCAATCAGTCAATAAATGAAATTGTTTACTGTTTTCCATGGAGCATGTTACGAAAAAAAAAAAAATTTGTGAATAATTTTAAGGTAACATGGCATTACAAATTCATATACAAATAATAATTTTGTGAGCGAGGTATTCCTTTAATTTTAAGTTATCCATATGTGTGAACCATTGTTTTTTCTACGGAACCCCTGAACATGTCCTCTACATGCACTCACTTGCTCATGTGGTTTGTGTCTGAGAGACTCAAATTATCACCAGCATCTGAAGAGTCTCAAACACAGACCAACACACACTATCAACTCTGACAACAGGTCTTTTGAAAATAGTTCATACATCAATGTCTCTGTGGTTTTTGACCATTTGTGTACGTGAGAAAGTCTGACAGTCTGGACAAAAATGAACACAGAGAGGTTTGACACCTTACATCTTAGTCAGCAACAGAGCCACCATTAAAATAGTAAAAACAGTCATTAAGAAGAAGTGTTTCAAAGATGAGAATATATTTGCTCTAACAATACAGCAGTATAAACAACATGTTACACGTTGTCTCTAGGTGCTTGCTTTAGCTTTACGTTGACACAAATTGAAAATCTGTTGTGTTGGTGTTATGCTTTACCATCAGTAGATCTTATAATAAGAAAACTACAACAATAAATAACACTGAAGATAAATAATCTATTATAATTTTAGTAAGTTTTATTTTAAACAATGCTTTATTTTACCTCTGACAGCCATCCAGCTCTCTGGTGACTCTCCAGCTCCAGAGATGTGACACTTGTAGAGTCCTTCATCAGACTTGGACACACTGTGGATGGTCATCTCTCCTGTAGAGCTGCTCCTGATGAGGAGGCCATCTTTGTAGAAACCAGCTGTCATGTTTGAGGAAGTCGTTTTGTTTCTGCAGGTCAGAGTCAGGTTGTTGCCTTCTTCCACAGGGAGGACAGGACTCTCCAGGATCACTGAACCAGCTGAACAACAAGTATTTATAAGGTTAGTTTCTGAATTTGATGAAATACACTTGTTTGCTCACTTTGTGGGACTTTGATGGAAAAAAGTGATGTCAGTTTGTCTCTTCTTTAAAGGATTACTTCAACCACAAAGTGATCATTGGTGCATTATTTAGTCACTCAGTGTTACCTTCAATTTCTCAAGGAAGTTTTGGTTTTCTTGCATGCCTTCATGGTGAGCCAAGAAAACAAAAGTGGAGGAAATTCTTCATGAATTGAAGTCATAGGGGTTCACCTTTAACAACAGCAAAACCATATCAAAACATCCATTTTAAAAACTCTCAAAATACCCATCCAGTATAATCCAAGTCTTGTTCATCCAGTCATTTTATCAGTACTTCCAAAACATGTGAATTTACGCTAAAAAAAAGGGGAAAAAATAGTATTTGAGTCTGGTTTTGATGAGAGCACAGATAAGTTTGATTAGTAAGAGTTTTGAATAGTAGAGACTTGTATTATACTGCATGAGTTGTGTGAGAGTTTGTAAACAGATGTTTTGATATAGTTTTGCTGTTGTTAAATGTGGCTCCCAGTCAATCAATAAATCAATATGTTTACTGTTTTCCATGGAGGCATGTTAGAAAAAAAAAAACAATTTTGTGAATAATTTTAAGGTAACATGGCATTACAAATTCATATACAAATAATAATTTATCCTGTGTGAACCATTGTTGTTTCTACGGAGCCCCCTGAACATGTCCTCTACATGCACTCACTTGCTCATGTGGTTTGTGTCTGAGAGACTCAAATTATCACCAGCATCTGAAGAGTCTCAAACACAGACCAACACACACTATAAACTCTGACAACAGGTCTTTTGAAAATAGTTCATACATCAGTGTCTCTGTGGTTTTTGACCATTTGTGTACGTGAGAAAGTCTGACAGTCTGGACAAAAATGAACACAGGGAGGTTTGACCCCTTACATCTTAGTCCCACCAACAGTAGCAACAGAGCCATATAGATGTAATCCACAGTCTCTAGAATAGAAAAAAAACATACCAGTGACAGAGATGTTGACACTGTTGCTTCTCTCTCCTCCTTCAGTCTCACACCAGTATTCTCCACTGTCTTCTTGATAGATGTTATTAACAGTGCAGGAGGACCCTGTTGGCGTCCACTTAATATGACATACTGGAATAAATTCCTGAGTATTCCTTACTCCTCTTAAGCGAGTGGGACCAGACATCCCCGCACAGTTAAAAGACACAGACTCATATTCAAAGTGTTGCAGTCTGTCTGGGGTGATATGAAGAGAAGATGCAGCTGAAACCAAGACAAAATTGTAGTGTCACAAAAGGAACATTCAGAACTGGACAGAAAAAGAAAAAGAAAAATTGATTTCTATGATATAACAAAATCACCAAATCATTATCAGTGCCTCTACCTGGTGACAGATTCAACTTGGACCTTTTGCAAGATTAGTATCATTTGCAAAACTTGACATTTCTTTTAAACTCAACCTGTCAGGAACTACAATATTTATGAAAACTGTACGAACCTAAATTAGCAACAGAGACAGATTTAAGTCAATATAAAATTGTGCTTCTTTCAATGGAGAAAATAAGGAGGAAAAAAATGTGAAAGAGTTCTTTAGAAACATGTCTTTGTCACTCACCACTTTTCTGAGTATTTAGCAGGGTCAATTTAAGCATCACTGGATGAACAAAGGAGCAAAGTTGAATGTTAGACATACATGGTTCAATGTACAGAATATAAAACAGAAAAAAAGGAGGAAACCTGAGACTCAGTACTCACACAGTGTGAAGCAGAGAGCTGTGACCTCCATGGTGTCTTGCTGCTGACTGACTGAGCATCACACTGAAACACAGCTCAAGTACGTAGGCGACAACTTCCTCTTCCTGTGCAGTTTGATCCGGATGTTGATGCAAGAAGTGGAGCCAGAGTCACACTGAGCGTCTATATAAGTATAATGTATTATTATTATTATTACATTGGTTCAACATACAGTTTGTCAGTCCATCTCTGCCACTCTGGTTGGCTCAGGTACATAGCTGGTATAAGTGAGGAAAACATTATAAGACTGTAGCTGCTGGTTGTGAACATTAATCACTGTTCTAAATTGTGTCAACAAAAGTTCGTCATAGATCTCAATGACTTTCAGTTAATTACATGTTGAAAAAAAATTCAAGTATAGAAATCATGGTGATCAGCTAAAATATTTGGGAAAAAAAATGCTGTGATCAGCCCAAAGTTGTGTTTAGCATTCCCAGAACATCAATGAGCTCCATCATCAGCTGCTGTGGTTACTGCTGTCTCTCCCTGCGGTGCACACGTCACATGATGTAAACACGGGTAAGCAAAGCTCATGCTTTCGCTGGTCTCGCGGAAGCGTGCACACGTGAGTGCGGAGCACAGAGAAGCAGTCAGAGCTACAGGCTACAGTGAGGCTAAAAACAGAGTTGATATGACGTTTTTCCAAACAACTTTTTGTGTCGGGGCTTCAGGACACTTGGATCACTATGGATGAGCATGTTGGAGATATTTTGTGGTTTCAATTTTGTGTTCTTGGACGTTAGTCTGGGGCACCGTCAGCCATTAGGTATGCTAGCCGCTCCCCCTGCCGATCTCCGCAAGGGATGCGAGGACTCTAAAACTTCACCAGGGCCTCCGTCGGCATGAGGGTGAGTAGATAATGGCTGAATTTTCATTTTTGGGTGCACTATCCCTTTAATATGCACATTCAGCACATCCAATGCATCAAAACATTGTTTTCTAGTTGGAGCCGCGCCTCGTTTTCAAACTGTATGCTTTGACTAAAATGAACAATGACAGCAATATAGTCCACGATGAGCAGCGCTAAAATCAACCTGCGTAGTTGTCCCTCCATTGTGACATTAGAAAGTGTCACATTTATCTTGCAAGTGTACTCTTCTTCAACGTTTGCTTTACTTCCTGGATTTTTCCCACATGGAAATTCTGACCAATCAAGAGCAGCTTTCTCACACAAAAGCAGCCTCAGCTCAGCTTTAAAAAACAGATACATTGATGACAATTGTGTGTCTACATTTGAACTAAACGTTAATTTTTTTCCAGCTTTATTTTATTTTATTGTATTTTTTGTTAGTCTGTGCATCATCATCCAATCATGTCTGGTGTGATCATCCTTCTTCTTCTTCTTCTTCTTCTGATTATTATTATTATTATGTCTGTGTATTAATATGGTTTTAATGGTGAGTTTGTTGCTGGTGGAATGCTGCAACACCAAGGCACATTTACACTGACAACATTACTGCACAACATTTATTGAGCTGTTAGGACATCAGCAACACAAACCACACGGAGCTGTTAATAAAACAAACTAAGTAAAGGTTGGGAGCCTATCAATGATTTACAGACTTTAGCCACGTTGTCAGATGAGCTGACTGAGACACACAACATTCAGCAGGTATGTGGTCTTTGTCTCACATTTATTCTAAAATAAAGTAGAAACTTTTAGAAAAAAAAGTGTCTGTACGATGAGTTATGATCTCTTAACCAGAACTTAATATTAGAACAGATAAAATCTATTTCACAGCCTTTGTGTGGGAAAAATTCATGCAGATGCAAAATGGATTTCAAATGTAGGTCATTATAATAGAAGTCTTTTCTAATTAAAACAGCCCTGAAATGTTTTTTTGAATGTCGAGCATGTTATCAAGTCACCTGTTTGTTTAACACCAAACTGTGACAGAGAGTCTGTATTGTGATGAATGTACCGGAGGTTCTGAATTTTGTAACATAGAAAGGGCTTAAGTGCAACTAAACTATTTAACAAGCTTCAAGCTTCAAAACATTTTTTAATTCACTATGGGATGTTTAAAAGTCTTAAGCTACAAAAGTGAAATGTGTCGTAAAATTTCAGTTTAATTGAATCAAGTGTAGACAGACTCACCGTCATGACTCTGTAAATATTTGGAAAAGAGTTGTCACCACAGAGCATGAAGGAAAGGTGAATGTCAGTCTCACAGGTGTTGAGTTTGTGGGAATCTGAAGAGTATGATATATGATATGATAAAATATAATATGTGTAACTTACTGGTAGAAGACAGCAGATGGCAGTTAAGATTTTTTAATTTGTTGGAGCCTCCTGCATGAGTACAAAAAAGTTCAGATGTGATATTCAGTGTATAATTCAGCTCTTTAGATTGACTGCATTCTTTTCAGGGGATACTTTGCCACTTTTCAACCAGCTTCGTATCATAATTATGTGGCTAGTGTATGTAAATGACCTGTGGTAAACTTCTCTCCATCTAATCAGAGCCTAGATCTCCCGGCTCCCCCTCTGAGTAAAACTCTGCCAAATGAAGTGTCATCCGGCGGAGTTTCGCTGGCTCTCATGGCTGTTACAACAGGCTGTATTTCCACATTGCTGTGCTGCCCACTCTCTATGATGAGACCACGGACACACAGAAGTGGACCAACAGACAGATCCGCCCGTCTCTCTCTCTTAAACTTTGTCCAGCCTCTGTAAAACTAGACAGTGTTGATCAAATATAAATCAAGATTGCATTGCTTATTTCTCACCTCAAATTTTTGCAGAAAAATGTTTTAGCTACTGTTTAACTATAATACAAGCTTGCTGTGTCATTGTGTCAAACATACGAGTTTGCATTTTGTCACCCACCAGCGGGAGTGTTAATTGGTCCATTGAGCTGCACTGCATTCTGGTAGTTGTAGGTTTTCTAACTCTTGAGTGAAAAAAATGCCACAGCCCTTTTCTCTGTTTTCATTGATGATGTAGAACCATTTCCAAAAGTATTTGTGTCTTTCTGCTGCAGAGACAGCCCAGGTTTATGAGAAGACCATCTTTCCTGCAGTGAAATACTTCTTTCAGCATGTTTAGATATAATTTTGGCCCAAGTTTTACATTAAGAATGACTTGAAAGCCTTTTCCCCTGAAGCTTAACACCATCGTCACTGTTTGCTGTTCATCTTCAGCACTCCATGATGCTCTTCCACGCAGACAAAAGGGCCCTTAAATCTCATCTCAGACCCCTCAGTGTTCTGGTTTTCCATCTCCTCCTAACACACTCCTGTAGAGGTAACTCACACACAGATACATCCTCATAGGTCACTATTATGTCACTGATAAGTCAAAGCTATGGGCTGACCACCAGAACTGCATGTTTCCTGTCTGCCTTCAATCAATGAAGGCTAAAGTGCTGACAAGAAAGAGTCCCAGTTATGTTTTCATACAGACGTCACTGCTGTGTGAAGACAATATTCTGTGTTACTAATGCTGTGTCTTATAGAAGTGGGTGAGGCCTCACAGAGTTGAGCAAATGCACTTCCTCTGTGAACATTAAAACACACATTTGTCTTCCAGGTCAGTCTCAGCTGATTGGCTCCTCTCAGCCAATAGTAGCAACACTTGGGGATGACATCATTTTGCCATGTCGTCTGGAGCCTGCGGAAGATGTTACTGGCTTGACGTTGGAGTGGACGACCTGAACCCCAGATTTGTCGTGTGGCGTTCTCAACAGGAACTTGTGGGTAAAAAACACAAGTCCTTTGAGGGAAGAACATCACTGTTCGTCGATGAGCTGAAGTTTGGAAACATTTCACTGAGACTGTCCAAAGTCAAACTCTCTGATCACGGAACATACAGATGTTTTATTCCAGAAGGGGAAAGACAAACTTTTGTTCAACTAGTTGTTGGTAAGTTCATAATGTATGTGTTCATGGTGCATGTTTAGCTCAGTGTCTCCACCTCCAGAAAAAAGATGAACATATCTTAAATACTAAAAGTCAGGAAGGAGTATATGCATTAGATAGACACCTTTCAAGAGGCTAAACTAATTTTGATAATATCTTAATGCACTATGCGCAAGCTGTCACTTCCAATAATCGCACTGTCAATCATGTTTCCTTTCGCTCATCATCAGGTGCCGTCTCCTCACCAGTCATAACTTTAGCAGGGATTGATAAAGCCACTAGAGGAGTGGTGTTACAGTGTGAGTCTGCAGGCTGGCATCCAGAGCCTGAGGTGTTGTGGCTGGACGGTGAGGGAAAGCTCCTCTCTGCTGGACCTACAGAGACAGTCAGAGGTCCTGATGACCTCTATACTGTCAGCAGCAGAGTGACTGTGGAGAAGAGACACAGCAACAGCTTCACCTGTAGAGTCCAACAGAGGAACATCAACCAGACCACAGAGACACACATCCAGGTTCCAGGTTAACTCAATTTACCTTTATGATGTGTTCACCGTTTTAGCTTTAAGTAGCTGAGGTTCCATTTTATACAGATGCCATTTCATTTTGTATTTTATCATTTCAGATGATTTCTTTAAGGTCCAGTCCAGTTCTGCTGTCCCCGTCATCACTGGTTTGGCTGTTGGTTTGGCTGTTTGCATCGTCATGTTTATTGTCTTACTCCTCATTTTATTGTGGAAATGGAGGCAAAACATAATCAGTAAGTCTCAAATTAATTTGCAGTGCTTTGTGAATGTGAAGTTATTCTCACAGGGTTTGTGGGGAGCAGTGATATAAACCGTGTACATTACATTTCATCAGATCAAAATATAGTATTTTTGTGGTTATGGTGTTGATTAAAAAATGTGGTGAAATATCTACTTTTATTTCCAATTGGTCAAACTGTCCGGAGTCAGGATATTTATAGCTCGTTTTAGACTGAAATGTCTTTATGCTGTGAAACCTTCCTAAAACTGTACTGCCTATGCTTTTACACAGAGACCAAGAAAAGCCACTGTGATGAAACTGAGAAAGGTCAAAAGAAGAACAGCTCTAAAACCAACAAAACTGAAGATCAGTCTGTTCCTGTTGAAGAAAGAGAGCACCTCATGACAACTGAAACAGTGAAAATGAAGGAATTAAAGGGAAAAGGGGGAAAGAAAAGCAAACATGTAAGTAGAGAAACAGAGTCTGTGTTAAGAAAGGAATTAAGAAGACAAGAGCAGCTGTGACAGAGAGCTAACTATTACTGATGTTGGGACAATCAGAGGTTCAAGAAAAATGGGACAGATGAGGCACAGCTGAGACAGACAGAGGGATGAAGATGAAAGCAAATATCAGTGGAGACTGAGATAACAGCAAAAGAGAGATAAGCCATAAATGCATATCAGTATTTGGTATTGTCAGTAATAAAGTTACGTCTCACATCTGGTCTTTGTTCATTTCTCTCCTCTGTCAGATTAAGAAGCAGAGATCTCAGCAGCAGCTCCTGGAGGAGCAGCAGAGGAGGGAGGAAGCTGAGAAGGAAGTTCAGACTCTGAAAGAAGAGCTGGAGACCAAGAGGAAGGAGGTCCATCTTTACTTTCATAATATAACACATTGATTTCAGTGTGAAGTCACATTCCTGGTGTCATCCATAGTGTAGATGAGGTCAAACTCACAGGAGTTTGTTTGGGACAGTTACAAAATAAATTTTAATTTTAAGAAATTTTAATTTTTCAACATTTAAAGACCAGTCCAAATACAGACAGACTTTATTTTTTAAATGTTAGTACAATGAACATGTCTGTTATTGTCATCACCTTCTCTCTGTCCTACCAGGTTGAAACTAAACAATGTGAGCTGCAGCAGCTCCATGAAGAGAAGCAGAGGAACGAGGACGAGCTGCAGACAGTGAAGGAAGAGCTGGAGAAGAAAAATAAAGAGGTTCATGTCTTCATCTTTCTGTAGAGAGAGAGAGAGTCAGCTGTCATGACTCAACATTTTCAGCCCATTCTCATTCAGAAGTCGCCAAATACCATCGCTTTGTCAGTGATTTTGGTGTTTGACACTGATACCAAAGGCTACCTTTTGTGGCGTCAGTTCATAATTGGCTGGGCGCCACTGGTTGCATTGGTATGACATGCCACCAGACAGCATCAGTTGGAAAAGCTACCGGTAACAGTGTAATATAAAGAGCTGGAAAGCCCCTATAGGGCAGGCGGTGTGATGGCTGAATCCAACAAACCCTGGACTTTCACCTGGAAACCTGGTGTTCACTTTCCATATGAATGTAGAGCCAAATTAGGATGTTGTTTTGTAAACCTAACCATGTTCCACCGTTGTTTGCCAACTGTGACACCCCTCCCACTGTCTGTCCTCCCCTCCAGGCTATAAAAGCTGCCTCGTGTTCACTTGCTCTCTCTCTCTCTTCCTGCAGCAGTCATCCACCCTGCATCACTGCTTTTTGGTTTGTAACTTCAGCACCTCCACAGCACACCAGACACACATCCATACATGGCTTTCAGTACTGACTTTGCTAACAAACATACTCCATTGGTTATATAAGTTAATCTTAGTTTGATAAATTATGTTGTTTTCTCTAAATCGTGTGTGTGTGTGGACTCCCTACTTGTGACATTCATTGAGCCAGTTTGTCAACAGCAGATGCGGAAAGCGCTCGACATGTAGCTGCGAATGTCCACTGACAAAGCGATGATATGTGACGACTTGGGATGAGAATGTGTTGGCATTTCTGCAGCTTGAGGCACACGAATTTGATCAACGTACACCATGTTTACCTCCACTCAGTAACATGTAGCAGATGAAATACACTTGAATATGGATGAAGCAAATGTTTTATTTTGTACCCAGTGTAACTGTCCCCTCAGGCTGGGTAATTGCTCAGATGCTTTAATATGGTCCTCATGTGTCTCTGTATGTCCTTCCATTTCCTCAGCTGGAGACAGAAAGACAAGTCCTCTTCTTTTCTCCTTGGGTAAGTAGTCATGATATCAGTACAATACATACTAAACATGAATAAAATATAAAACAAGCATCTGGTTTCCTAATATTAAAAAATCCACACAAAGTGCATCTATTACATTGATATGTCCATTTATATAATGTACAGATTGTGGCTCGTGAATGAAAACACAGATAAGCATTAAGGGTTCATTAACAGATAAACTGTGCAGCCCCCCAACAATGAATAAAAGCAGAAGAGCAGCAGGGACATTCTGTATCTGTATGGTGCATGAATTTGCAAATCCTATCATGGTAAAGGAATAACCCGCCTTACTCTCACTCCGCCTCTGACTGCTTTACCCTGACATTCTTACTCTAACCTGAACCAATCCCACTCCTCTTGCCTAAACCTGACTAATCCAACCAGTGAAGGCAATGAGTACTAGCCAGTCATAGGGAGAGATTAGCAGGTCATTCCTTCACCTTTCTAGGATTTGCAAATTTGTGTTCAGTATAGCGAGGGTAAACCATGTTACCACCCACACCCCTGAGATAAAGCTACACAGGAAACTTTGCTGCTGAAATGCAGAATTTCTGCAATGTGGAGAGCTGAGCTTTCTCAGAAAAAGAAAAAAATATAATGATGCTTAATTTTCTTTGTATCTTTCTTTCTTAATTTAGAAGAGGAAAGAAGCTGAGAAGGAAGTGGAGACACTGAAGATCAAGCTGGAGACCCAACAGATGGATTTAGACACCAAAATCAAAAAGGTTTCTATTTGTTTCCTTTCCTCTTGAGATTATTTTTTTCACTTACCTACCTGTTTGTTTTCAGTTTAGCTTCTCTGTGTGGGTCCAAGTCCCTTACGGAACCAAGTCAGGTAAAGAACAGATCTAAGAGAGCTTGAGACTAGAATGATTTGAGTCCTTGTCAGACAATAACCCAAAGTTTCTAGTTTTAAAGAATATGACTGTAGAGGCTGTATTTACATGTATTGATGGTGGAGAGAGACACAAACAGCAGGTTTCATTCAAATGAGGCAACATGAGGAGAGTTGTTGGTAATTTGGTTGAAACTGGATCTTAAACGTTGCACTGACAGTCGACAGATCTGTTCCTGACACACCTCTGCACAGATCAGACTGGTCAGGTATAATTCTTGGGGCAGCTGTGGATCAGGAGGCAGAGCAGGTTGTCCAGTGATCACAGAGTTGGCTGTTTGATCCCTCGCTTTGTTTTGTCTGGGGAAACTGTAGCTGTCTCTCATATTAAAGTCTAATGTGTTGTTGATCAGTCCATCCCAACCTGCTCTTCCTGCAGACTTTGTCGCTCTATAACAACTTCACCTGACTTCCTCCTTTGCTCCCGTCTTAATTACGACGGCCTCTACAGAGCGGTGTCACTTGAACATTAACATTATTTTGGGACACTTGCTGAAATGACAGATGCTGATGTTGGGGAACAGTTTATGTTTTTGACTGGTTGTTGCAGTTGTGCCAGTGAAACAGGACCTAAGGATGAAAAGGAGTTATTATAAAAACACCTTCAGAAATGTTTATCTGTTCACAGCAGCTTAAATTAGACGTATAGATACAACCATTACATAGACTTGAATGATTCTCTTTTGTTGTTTCATGTTGTATCACATAAATTCAAATATGCATCAATATTAAAACATGTGTCTCGTCTTCTCTTTCCTGCCAGATTGATGCGAAACAAGCTGAAGTCCAGCAGCTCCAGAATCAGATTCAGAGGATGGAGTCCAACCTGCAGACGCTGATGGAGACTCTGTCCAAAAACATGGAGGTCCATCTCTCTTTCTAAACTCTGCTGTGTCTAATATGTCAGTCTAGTTCTAGTAAGGAGGGTCCACTGTCAACATGTGTGCCGGTTCACTGTAGAGGTGGGAATCATAAATGACTTTGTTGAATTGTTAGTTCAGTTCAAGGATTCATAGTCACTGACTGTGCAGTTTGTTTACTTTGTTTCCCAAGCTAAGCAGTCACATTTTCATTTTTAATAGGTTTTAACCAGAGTACCATACTAACAGTGTAACCAATTTAAATACATTATTTGTGTATGCACAGATAATGCACTCTGCCAGGATATGAAAAACAGCCAAATATTTGCGGTAACATTTATTAATTTCAATTTCAGGACATTCAGCAACACCTATCCTCTATAACTTCTCATCACAGATTACAGATCATCATGACTCATTCCAGTTGCCAGAAGAAAGTGTTAGCGTTATACATTCCTTCAAACCATGAACATGTTAAATTTGTATGTTTCATATCAATGTTTCTAAAGTGACGTAAAGTATGAGCTGACTTTGTCATCTGGAGGTGGAGGGAATGGTGGATGGTGTGACACCTGCCAAGTTGCAGACCACTGTCCGACACCAGCAAACAACAAACTGATTGTTCTGGTGTTTTATCATTTGCTGTTTACGCTCTGAACATGAGTGTATTGTCGCAACCCGTTGGTGTGTTTATGTCAGCTTTTAAGGCTCAAATCATTGGTGTTAAGTAGCAACTTGTCGATGTAATTCCATTTGCTTTTTAGGGTCCAGTCTATAGTTTATAGCAGTGTTGGGCACGTTAATCTAAAAATGTAATAAACTCTTTTCAAAAGTAATATTATTTTACTTATTACACTCTGCCAACAGTAATTCCTTACATTAGTAAGTATATTATTTTTATGTTACATCACATAGAATTGATAATTGTGTATCTCTAGAAAAATCAGATGTGTGCCTCTGTGTGAAGGTCAGGGTAATCGTCGCTAGGTGTAGCTAAAGCTAGATCACTTGCCAATGATTCCCGTGGCTCTGTCTGAAAGACAGAGAGTCACTCATGGAGCAACATTTCATCCTCAAAATATCCAACCACAAGCTTCATCACTTCTTTGTATCCTGCAGCTGTCCATGATGAAAAACCAGTTTTGGTTGTTTAGTCAGTGCCGGGCTACAGTCGACCTTGGCGGCCGAGGAGGGCTCACTTTTGGTGGGGTTTATTTCCTGGAGCTTCACGTTTTTGTGCTGTTGGTTGGAGTTGTTGTTTCAGACTGGAGGTTTGAGGATGTGTTTTTTGCAGTGCATCGTTCAGCTTTTTAGTCTCAAATCATTTGGGTTTTTAGTGATGAGTTTAGCAGCCTGTCTGTTTCTCCATCTGCCTTTTAGACTCCAGTGATAGATATTTTGTAGCAGCCCAGGTATTTGGCTTTTTAGGTTTCAAATACAGGTATTTTCTATTAACCCATAGGTGCTGATAGGGCCACGAAAAGCTTCTTTTTTTTCTGGAGATTGGACTGCTTTGTGTATTGAACAAAATTCAGACCTTGAACTTAAAGCTGCTTGTGGAGGCTCATAGTTATTTTTAGTTCACTTTTACTCATGAAATAGAGTGTATTCTTGAGGTTTTACAAACCTGTGCATTTTCTTTACCATAAAACATTTGCAGAGCTGGTTTTCTAAGTATTTTAAGTTTGTCTTTATTGGTTTACATCATAAACCACTAATAAATCTTGAATGAAAGAACATGGCTATCTTAATCTTCCTCTTTCTCCCCAGTTGGAAAGAAGCAGAGTCACTCCAGCCTCCTCTTCCTCCTCTGCTGTAAGTGGCCAGGTACAATTGATACATGTTAATGTGTCCTGGTAAACATAAAGCTTACTTTAGAATCACTGGCAGTGGAAGAAGTTTGACCTTACTGAGAGTAATTTCGTTAAAGATTAGCTTTACTGGTCAAACTGTGGAATGCAGAGTTTCTGACACAAGAATATCCAAGTGCTCTCATCTGAACATAAAATACAAAATCTAAAACAATCTGACCTTGAGACGTGCTTGATATTTGTCATGTTGTGTTACCTTCATTCTCATTCTCTTACAAGAAACATGACTCGAATCTGTCTCCTCTCTCTTGCTTTTGGTCAAAGTGGCCGATAGTTTCCAGACAGAAGTTCCAGGAGGAGCAGCAGAGGAGGGAGGGAGCTGAGAACAAGGTTCAGATTCTGGAGGAGAAGCTGCAGAGTCAGATCAAGCAGGTTTGTATTTGTATTCACCACCCAACCTGATCTCACAGAAATACGTGAAATGACCACGACCTCTTAAAACCACATTCCGTGGTGGCAGCACGTAATGGGCTAAAATTACGTGCCAGTACCACGGAAACAATGCCAATGTAAAGTCAGTTAGGATCCATTGTCGTGTGGACACATGAATTCCCTGATTCAACAACCTCACGTCAACCTGGTTTTCCTCAGTGATGTCTTTAACATTCCTGTACACACACAAAAACATGAAAGTGTCCTTGATAACTCAACAATATGACAGGTTAATGTCAAGGCCATGAAATAAAATCAATGTATTTTGCCAGCTTTTGATAGCGTAGGGCTTTAAGAGCATTGTGCTGTGGGCGGATGGGGTGCGTTCCACTACTGTTTTGTAGCTACTGTCTGCCGTCTGTGGGCTTCATTCCATTTCAAATTGGCGCTGGTCTCCTGCAACCCGAATCCAAACGCCACTGTCTGTGTATGTGTGTGTGTGTGTGTGTGTGTGTGCATCAAATCTTGTACCACTGCAATATAAACAGGATGAAGACGGGATGATCAAACTGGACTTTACATTTCACATCCCTCATTTAATCTCTGCACTTGGACTTAAGTGTGTGCATTGCATTCAACTTCCACTGTTACATAAACTAAATTTGTTGACTCCTGGTTGTGATTTTGCTTGATAATTGTTGTTTTGCTTGTTGATTGTTGCTTCTTTTAATTGTTTGTAACAGTTGTTTTGAAAGGTGCTATAAATAAAGTTATTATAAATGGCATTTTAGGGATAGGAGTTCTTCCGGATGTAGAGTTTTCAAATAATGTTGTAAAAAAGTAAATCTACTCAATATGTCAAATATCTAGTACAGCCGAACTATCATGTTATTATTATTATTATTATTATTATTATTATTATTGTTGAGGGGAAATTATAAAAGAGGAATATATTTGCCATTTTAATAACGTAAGGGGAACAATTTATCCTCTATAAACTATAATCTAACTACTTCATCACATCAAAATGACAGTTATATCACACACAATTCAATGTTTTTAGAGAACAAACAATCATAACTAATGCACTATAATGAATTCAGTCAAATGATGATAAAAATAGCAATAAGAAAGTTTTCTAAACTAGATAACATTAACCATCGGCCATTGTGTGACATTGTTGAACCAGGGAATTTGTGTGTCCACCACGACAAAGGATCCATTGGCATTGTTTCCGTGGTGGTGGCACGTAATTTTAACCCATTTCATGCCACCACGACAGAATGCGGTGTTAAGAGGTCGTGGTCATTTCACGTATTTCTGTGAGATCAGGTTGTCTCCACCATAAATTTCTTTCTTTCCAGCCACCCACTTCTGTCTTTCCAGTTTTCCTTCAAAGAGGTTCATCTTTTCTTGATATTGATATTTGTTTCCACCTCTTTGTTTGTTTGTAGTTTTAAGCTTGCTTAAACTGTACAGCAACACAAACCACACAAAGACTCAAAATATTTTAAAATTGAAGCCGCAAAGTTTTGGTGACTTTGGCTTTACTTTTTCATTGTTTGGACTTCCACAGACCTCGACTGTTGGACGTGCAGAAATTATATGAATAATTGAATAATTGCAAAATCAACATTTTTATTCTTTACAATGACCTCAAAATACCTAAGAAAATGACCTAAAATAGAAAAGTGTTGAAGTGGCAAACATCCTGTTTGCCTCAAACTGAACATATGAAGAAGATTACAAATTACAGAAATGTACATAAGGCATTTTTATTTCACTAAATGTTTACGTTTTATATGTATCAGTTCCATGCATGATTGGATATGTATTCCTTTGGCTGAAGTTTTCTATCCTACACAGTGATGTAACATATGATTGGGGTCAGTTAGAGGTCAAACTCCCTGTTCGACATCTCTGAAACAAACTGTTGAGAAACTCCAATAAGAGAAATTGAAGCAGACATAAATGGGATGAAGGACGTCATACTGCTTAAAACGTTATCACCATTCACAGAAACAAAGCTGATGATGATCAATTTGTTTAAACGGGTTTATGGAAACATTAATGTGACGACTAAAACTTATCATCAGTGCAATTTTAATAAAATAAGGAAAAGTCATTTAGTGTTAAGGTAATGGAACGTGTTATGAAGTAGGTTTTTGAGCTGTTAAAGAGCTCAGGGTCTGCAGGACGTTATACAGAACATCTAGGTAAAAGACTTGTTATAATACAAGTAAAACTGACAGCTAAATGTGTATTTGTTGTACCTCTGTGTTTGACTGTGATGTGTATTCAGCCAATCAGCTCTGAGAACACAACATTAGATTCAATTAGATTAGATTAGATTAGATTGATTGATTAGATTGTGTCAGAATGTCACTTCCTGCAGATAATTGACATCCATCTGTCTGTCCGTCTGTCTGTCTGTCTGTTAGCTGGAGGACAAAGAGCAAGCAGCTGAAATGAAGTGGAAGAAGAACTATGAAGAGCTGATGAAGAACAATAATGAAGAGATCAACCAGACCAAGAGACATGTACACACACACACACACACACACACACACACACACACACACACACACACACAGAGAGGCAGAGGTTAACACTCACAACAAACACATTAAAATGTATGAAACAATGATTTAAAGAGGTAATAATTGATATTTTGTAATGACAATGTAAAAAAAATTGACAATGTGTGTGAACCTTGAGTGGATGATCAGCTCCCCTCTGCTTTACAGTGCTTTATGATGAGTTTCAGCTCATTGTTTCTCTGTCTGAGAGAAGCCTCTGTTCTCTACCTGCTCTGCAGCAAACAGCAGACAGACACAGTCAGAGTCCAGCAGGTGAACACAGTGGAGCATTTGAAGTTGTCTAAAGAGACAGATATTTCCCTCAAGAGTTGGAGGAGACCAAAAACAGAGCTAAAAGAGAGAGATTATCGTACTGATATTCATCAGGTGACACAGACACAAAGACTTCTAATAAATCATCATGTTGCTCTGTGACAGATGTGGAAATAAGCAACTGTACAATTCAACATATTGACATAAACGGTCATGATGTGTTGACGCTGTGTCCATAACTTGTCTGTGCTGCCCGCCAGAGGCCTAAAACAGATCAGCTGTTTCAGCTTTAAGAACTGGCTCCTCTCTTTGTCAGTGTCCATGTTATCAGAACCATAACAGACTGTCACATGTGATGGTGGAGAACATTAGTGACCTGCTGGGTAAAGAGTCAAAACACGGACTAAATAATCAGTAAACTTCATCATGTACTGGCACTTACAGAAAGTCTTTAACCAGCTGATTGTAAATGAAGAAACACAGACAGGCAGACAGACAGACAGACAGATAGACAGACAGACAGACAGACAGACAGACAGACAGATTCTCTGCTGGTCATTCAGTCATTCTCTCCACTGACTTATTCACAAAAACACAACTGTTGCTTTGTTTCATCTCAAGGTCCAACTGGAAACCTGCTGGGGTCTTTAACATGAAGAGTTCATCTCTCATTAGACTTTAATTAAAATACTGAACTAGTCAGACCATGAAATGCCTTCCTGTCATGTTACACTTTAATAAGAGAACAGTTCACTCATCTTCTGTCTTTATCTTCTCTCTCCTCTCAGGAATTTGAACTAATGGCTGATGTCAAGAAGCTCACAGATGAGAAACAGAGGATCCAAAACGAGCGGCAGCAGCTGCAAAAAGAGGTTCAGCTTTTATTGATATTTTTGTTTTCACCTATTTAATTGTTTTTAGTTGTTAATCTCACAAGCTCTGCTTCATTTTATCTTTAGCTTGTTCAAATGTGAAAAATGACTAAACAAGTATTTAAAGATTGTAAATTAAATTGAAGCTACTGGGTTTTATTGAGTTTAGCTTTACTTCCTCATTATTTGGGATCACAGACCTAAACAGCTGCATGTGTAAAATAATATGAATTATTCTTAGAAGAAAAAAAAGTTCCCTATGTAGATATAAACTGTTTATTCTAAGGTAACCAAAACACATGTATTCATGTTTTCGGGGGATTATACACTAAAGAAAACATACTTCTTATACTGTATTATATTCCATTTCTGCCAGTATAGCCATGTAAATCCTACTCACTGGACCTTTAATTGATATACCACACTATGGTCCTTTGATTGTCTAAGTCAGTCAGAAGTCAGTCACAGACAGAGTATCCTGTATTGCACAGTGACGTTACTTTGTGTTAGTTAGAGGTCAAAGTCCCTGTTAGACCTTTTTCAAACAAACTGTTAGAAAACTCAGATAAGAGAAACTGAAACATTATTCTTATTGGATGAAGGAGAAGTCGCTGCTGAAAAGTCAACACCATTCACAGAAACAGAGTAGCTAACAATCTATTATATTTAAGCAGGTTTAACTCAAATGTGACGACTGAAACACATCATGGTCAAAAGTATGTCTGTAAACAATTTTAATAAAATGATGAAAAGTCACCAATTATCAAGATGATAAAACACTTCAGTGTTTCTTTCAGCTGTTAAAGAGCCCAGAGTCTCCAGGCCCATCAGGCTCAAAGACTTCTTATAATACAAGGGAAACTAACAGCTGAATGTTTAGAGCATCTGTGTCTGATTATGATTTATAACTGAAGAACAAGGATACAGAAAACAGCAAGCTAAAGAGAGATGTACACACACACACACACACACACACACACACACACACACACACATACAATGTGCAACAGCCAGTTTTAATTCACATAGCCTAAACTGAGCAACCTCTGTTGTCTTTATAGATGTTTATTGCAGGAGGGAAAAAACACTGAAAGCACATTTTAATTTATGTTTTAGAACAGACATCGTGAGAGCAGATTTCTCTTTCTCCATTAAAGTAGAGTCCACAGTAGAATCTAACAGTAAATATACAGTATATCAGCATCAGCTCAGTCTGAACTAACAGCACAGTAACATTCTCCCAGCAGGTAGTAAATATGGTAAACAGCTACATACAGCACACAGTCATCAACATATATTTGACACAGTATCATATTTTGTAAATGTAAAGCAGAAGCATCAGTGTCTGGAGTGTTTTTGGTGTGGCAGATGAAAACTGTGTTAGTGTTTCCAGTATAAATCCACTCAGGGAGATGAAACCTGAGCCAAACTGTGCATGAACAGATTCTTATCACATCATCCAGCAGAATTCATTCAGATATTAATGTAATGTGAACATTTAGGGCCAGATCCTCAAAAGGATTGCACTGCTTTTGCAACCGCTAAACCTGTGCAAATGAGAGAAAAAAATAGCGTGCAATCCACAAAGCACACGCAAAGGGTGAAATGCACACAAACTGAACACAAACTGCACTGCCACTCCTAGCTGCGCCGGTCCAATTTGCATGCATGTAAATTAGGGAATATTCATAAATTCTGCGCAAAATTGCCCCCTTCTTATGCAAATAAGCCTCATTGCAAATACCACCTAATCCACAAAGACCAGCGCTAATTGCCACAGGCAGTAAAGCGGTGCTATTTAACGCCAGTGAGACCCGTGTATTAAATCCGCGCAATTTCTCTTTCTCCCTCTCTCACTCTCTCTCTCACGCAAAATGATTGCAAATTTCACTCAGTTGGTGGTAACTGTGGAGCATAGCCTATATAAGGGCTGTCATGCCAGGACTCCAGTGATCATGGCAGCAGTGATTGTAGCCAGGCGAAGGCACACCAGAAAGGATTTATCGGAAGAGAGTATCACTTTTTGATTTAAGTGACAATGAAATCATTTGCAGATACCGGTTGCCAGGCCGCATGATCCTTGCGCTACTAGATGACATCAAGGATGACACTGAACCTGCCACCCAGAGATCCCATGCTTTACCTGGCATTGTCAAATTAGTGTCTACTGGTGATGCGCGGATGGGCTCTGACGGCACCCGAATCCGCATCTATCCATCAATCATCCATCCACCACCCATCCGAGCAAATTTATTTTCTGTAATTACAGACCCGCATCCACCCGCACCCGCATGTTTATATTATCAGGAAAGATTAGATCCTGACCGATCCCGTCAGCTGACTGACATTAAAATAATCAATAAAATGGCGCTGTTACTCTGTGCGTAAAGGCGCACATTGGCACTCTTAATGAGGAGACACTCATTTCTGCTGCTGCGGGGATCACTGTGTTAAATAAACCCTTCCACGTGACACATTTAAAGAATATGCTTGCCCAGTCAATGATACATTATTTATCAGCGGGATATAAGCATGATAATATAGAGGGCCTATTGTATTGCACACGACACAAGTAGGCTCATTTCACATTTTAGAGCATGCAATACATTTTTCCCTCACTAATGTTTGTCAAAGCAATTTGTAAACTTTGTTTTTAAAAGGTGCGATTTAAATAAAAGTTATTATTAGGCTATTATTTTCACCCGCCCATAACCCATCCACCATTAATCAGATTGTTCATCTTTATCACCTGATCGACCTGGCGGTTATAACTGCCATCCGCGCATCTCTAGTGTCTACACTACAGGTTCTTGCATCTGGCTCTTTCCAGAACCCCATTGCAAGCGTCTCAGGGCTCTCACAGTCATCCATCAGCAGGGCCATGTGCCGCAAATTGCGCTCAGCTGCCGAACTTTGTGGGCGTGTTAGCACTGGCATATGATTAGAGCAAATTCTTTTGAGGATAAGGCGCTAAAACAGGGCAGATTGCGTGAGCTAATTCTGTGCAAATAATGGCGCTATTAGCAGGAGCAATCCATTCTTTGTGGATCTGGCCCTTACTTTATTAAATCATGTCTGTCTTCATCTCACAGATGCAGAAGCAGCTCCAGCTGAAAGAGCAGGAAGTAGAGAAAGTTGAGAGAGGCATGAAGGAACTGGCTGACAAAAACATTGAGGTTCATGTTTTCACTTTAATCCTTTTTTCAATCTCCTCCATATGAAACTGATTTGTTGCTGAGACCGAGAAGATCAAACAATCCACGAGAGCAAATCTGAGACTCCAGATAACTGAAACTGGGATAAAGTGACACAGAGGAGTGTAACAGTAAACCTGTTTATTGTCCTGTGAGAGGAAATATGATGAAATTATATTTTACTGATGAACTTCTTTAAACTTTAAGACATTCAGTTTGTTTAGTTCAGTTTGATATTCTTATTCAGAAGTCATCAAATACTGCAGCTTTGTCAGTGATTTTGGCGTCAGCAAAAGCCACCTTTCGCGGCAGTATCAGTTTGTAACACAGCCAGATGAAAGCTTTCACGGTGTTATGATATGCTGCCAGTCAGCTGGACCACACCTGTCGTGGCAGTATGATACGTGGACAGATGCTGTCACTTAATAACATGGCTGGACCAGACCTGTTGTGGCGCTATGATACGCTGGTGGACGGCAGAAACACTGCTGGTAACAATGTCATATAAGGAGCTGGAGGTCTGTATAGGGTAGGTGGGAGGGATGATGGATGGGTCCAACAATCCCTGGACTATCTTCAATGGTCGCTTCCTGCATGGATGTAGAGCCAAACCATGATGTTTTTTTCTGACCACGTGCTTTTCTTGACATCCTGGTGTTGGTTGCAGCATCCCAGAGCATCAACAGCAGATGCAGAAGGATTCCTAGCACATAGGAGTGAAAGGCGGCTGACAAAGCAGTGATATGTGATGACTTCACAGAATGACAACAGGCTGTCTCATCACTAACTACATGTGAAGGTTGTCAGTCAAGTGGTGTGCTGACATCACTTGACTGACAGTCTCAATGTGCTCAGAGTAAACAGGTTAACGTTGAGCCAAACTATGTGCACATTAACATGTAATGAGCTCCAGCCAATCAGAAACTAGTTTCCATTCAGACCAGAATATTATGTGCAGTAAATAAAGTAGTGCTAAATACAACTAAATGTCTCTCTCTCTCTTTCCTTCCCTCTCAGTGGCAGAAGAAGCTCAGTGATGAGAGGATCAGAAGGGAGGCAGCTGAGAGAGAAGTTGAGGCCTTAAAGAAGGAGCTGACGACTAAGGTTATTATTATTGTTATATTTTACCTGAAGCACTGTTTATTCATTTATCAGTGTTTTTAACTCAGTCTGTTATAAATCTTCTTCATAAATTATTGATGTTTGTCAAAATGAGACATGAGAGCAAATTTAACGTGTAAATTGCGTGTGCAACCATCACCGTGTACTTGCTTCGCGTGCAATGTGCGTGCAATGCCTGCACATGCCCAGACGTGTGGTTATTTGACGTGCGTGCGTAGACACATCATGTAATCAGAGGGGTCAAAAGTGTCAGCTGTTGAAGCAACAACGCATCGTGTTACGGACGTGTGACACGTAGCATCGCTATGCTAGCTCTGCTAATCCCACGTGCGTGCGTAGACACGCTGATGTAGTGTATGTGTAGCTTTTGTAACGCGCTGTGCACGCGTACTGATAAGACGTGTGAGAGCGTCGTGTGAGTGGAGCGCACAACACCTGCGCGTCATGTAGCGGCCGTGTGTGTAACACTCGTGTCTACATAGTAACCCAATGTAAAATGTAGGCGTGCACTCACGCGGTTTGATTAGATCTGATGTGTCCTAAGTAGGCGTAAGTGATGCGTTGTAGTGTGGTTGGGTGAAACGTTTGACCCCTCATACACACACACACACACACACACACACTTGATTAGCCTTAAATGACAGTGTGTGTTGTCTCCCTCTCAGCCAAAGACAAATGAATCTGTGTCAGTGCAGCACGGAGCCAGCTCACCCACAGGACCTGTTACTGTGCCTGACATCAACTCATTGCCAAATACATCCGTCTTATAAACACATCCAATGAGGTAATGTTGTTTTGGTGTGGATCAACACTGTATGAGTATTTTTATACCCCCCAAAATGAGTGTGTGTATGCAGGTTTTTTAAACACAGGAAGGCCTGATAAAATAGGCAACAGACTGCTTTATCATTGAAGTAGACCAGAGCTGTGCTCCCTGCTGCACACAAGGACGCCTTTGTGTGTGTTTTTTCAAACTCAGTGTAAATTAAATTTGTAACGATGTCTGACTGCTGCTTGGATGGAGACAAAAATGTATTGTGCTGGCAAAGGATTTCAATCTGTTTGTACACCTGTGTATTGTATTCCCATCACTGCCAGTTGGAGCTGGAGCTGTTAAAACTTGTGACTCCGGCAGAGTAGTTTGACCCGGATAACTTTTCCCATGAAATGAAAAAGCCAGATGTTAGTTTATTTTATTTTATTTATTTATCTTTTGGGGGGGTTTAGTGCAATATGTCATGCAAGTTAACCAAATGTATAAAGAGATATTCTAAAACTAAGCTAATGACCTGCTGTTTACTGTTATTGTTGTTGTTATTATTGATGTCAATAATAATAACTAGTCCATACCCATTGAGTGCACAGTTGCCCATGTACACGTTTGGAAAAAGTAGCTTTGTCACCTTCTACCTATGCCAGTCCTCAATGCCTATGTGCAGTTTCACATAGATTGACCACGTCAGTGAGTAGAAAAACGTGGGACAGACAGAATGACTGACTGACAGAATGACACACTGACAGTTTCCGTGATTATGTACAGCATACCATACCATGACTTAGTCATACCAAACATTAGAAACACCACCAACACTGGTCCACAGGGGGAGCCACAGCGATCGGTCGCATTTTAGCCATTTTGAAGCATTTTTCTGTTGTTATAGCGCCACCCAGTTGCCGATTAGAGTTAAATTTCTCCAGTCACCTTGAGGCGTCCTGTTCTACATATCTACCAAGTTTAGTAAAAATCCATATGGCGGTTAGGCCTAGATAAGAAATGAGCTCTCTAGCGCCCCCATTTTGTTTGATGGGCTCAATAATGGAGGGGTCCCCTCAGATTATGTGTGGTCATATGCCTACAAAGTTGCGTGGTGATGGGTGAAACCCTTGAGATGTTCTACACCTTTATGTGATGAGCCACGCCCTCCGCAATATTCATTGCCTTATAGAAGCTCAGTTTTAGTAAGTTTTCCAACTTTTGCCAAGAGGGAACTTTAGATATTGGTCCCTAGATTATGTTCACCCAGTTTCATGCAGATCGCTCAAACTTCCTAACCTTAATAATAGAGCTGTTTTTACAACGAGGCCTTGAATATTATGAGAAAAGAAGAAAAAAAGGGGGGGGAAACATTCATAGGTCACAGTGTTACTGTTACTATAATCAGGAGGCCATGAAATTAGTAGTGGATTATTTTTCTACAAATACCCAGCATTGATATCTCTATGCAGTTTCTTCACTTACACTGCTCTGTGCTGTCTAGTGTTCAGATATCCTGAATTAATTGAACTAAATCTATTTTCAAAATGCACATGAGAAAAAGTTTAACATCTACAGAGGATAATATGCATTCAACGTGAAGATTAAAAGGAGTATTAAATAATCCACTACTAATTTCATGGCCTCCTGATTATAGTGACAGTGACACTGTGACCTATGAATGTTTCCCCCCTTTTTTTCTTCTTTTCTCATAATATTCAAGGCCTCGCTGTAAAAACAGCTCTATTATTAAGGTTCCACATTGCTGCAGACAGCTGCACTAGTTAGATATCATATGTTCAAACTGTTCCAGTGTACTTGTTAAGTATGTACCTATGCCCATGAAACTGAGCTGCACCAATCACATCGGTGTGTCTGATATAGGCGGGCCAGAGGCGAGCTAAACAGATGACGACAGCGCTGTGACGACGAAGTCCAGAATCAGTCAGTAAACATTGCAAGATGGCTACGGATGAACACCAGCTGTTTTAAACGGCTTTGGCCGCTACAATGAACGAGTTAGACTTGGCTTTTTCTCTAAACGAGGAACAGAAGACGGCGCTCGAGTCTTTCCTTTGCAAGAACGACGTTTTTGCTGTTTTGCCGACTGGATACAGCAAGAGTCTAATCTATTGTTCTGATTGGTTGTAGTGTTATCCAATTGCGTGCAGTGGTATTTTCAAATGCAAACTTGGTGCCGCCCCTTGAGATTTGAGTCTGGATTTCCAGGCTAGTGGAGGGATGTAACACATGCCAACTTAGAATACATTAAATTTTGGTGTTGATCCAACTCAGGGGGCGTGTCCACGGGCCACCCACACGTGGCCGCCCATTCACTTCCATTCATTTTTTGGATGAAGATTACGTGAAAACTGTCCAACCGATTATCACAAAACTTTGTGGAGGCATGTTGCATGGTCCAACTTAGAAGCCATTACATTTTGGAGTGGATCCAATAAACGGGACGGGTCCATGGGCAGGTAGGAGTCTATTGCCTGCTCTGGCCACCAGGGGGCGAGTTTCTCTTGCCCCAATATCCAGATTTGTTTTAAATATATTTGTCAACACATCTGCCAAATTTGGTGCTTTTATCACAAAAATGAACTATTTTATAGCTATGCCACCACACTATCTGAATAAACTGTGTGCCAATGTCCACGACTTCATTCACTAAAGGACACGCCATGTTTCTCCTACCTGCAACACGCTCAGCCCGTGAGCCAGCAGGTTTGCTTCACGGAGTGAGTTACCATAGTAACTGACTCAGGGTGTCGCTGAGCTAGCTTCCTGAAACTGAAAACTCCGAGTTTCCCTCATCTTAGGCTCAACATACTCAAAGTTTTTACTAATCCTGCTCTCTGAAATAGGGCCCTGAAGTCCTGGAGCCTTAGACACCAACTGCAGATCACTGTCATCAGCACTCTGGAGAGACTCAACATCAACTCAGTTTACAACCTCTGACAGATGATATTTAGCCTGCTGTCCAAGATTTTTTTTCCTCTTATCTTAACTTTTTGCTTCCATTAACCACAATAGCCTCCTCATTGTGGTTAGGGTTAGCAAACATTTAATCACATAGCTTCCTGATCTGGGATCAACAAAATCTTTGTCATGAATATCAATTCAAATGTCATTATGTTTTTCTTCTTGCTGTATATTTAGCTATTTGTTTGAAGTGTGGTGAATATCTGCATTTATTTTTTTGTTACTATTTATATATTTTACTGAGAGGAAACAGCCTGAAATAATCATTGAATACAGATACACTGAAATCTCATTTATTGAACTGTTGCACAGACAAAGGGTGAAATAAACTCAGACTCAAAGTGTGAGTCACCCAGGAACTTTTATTTTGTGTGTTTGCTAGATGGAATATTTACATCAGAACTTCACAGCTCTTTGTTATTCTATATTTTATATAGTTTGTAATAAAGAGATATAAAGATAAATATATATTATTATTATAATTATTATTATTATTCTGAGATAAGACTTTGTAAAATATAAATAAAAACACCTTTTTTTATTTACAGAGTGCTTTTTGTACATTTTTGATGTTTTGCTAAATCACTTGTGCTGAAAAAAGGCTTCAATGTTAACTTAAACCACACAATGTTTTTTAGTTATATGTTTTCTCTTTAAATCAACAAGTGAGATAATTCTGTGCATCTCCCAAAATACAAAATGTTTCTGTCATTTGATGGTAAAACAAGTAGAAAAATAAGGTCAGATGCATTTTATGTGTCCCTTTAATAAAATATTACTACTACTTATAATAATAATGTGCAATTTTCAGTTTCATGTATGTATCTTTATGATTTTTATTTAAACATTTACTGATTTTACACCACTTTAAATGCAGTTTACAAACAAACAAAAAAAGCAAACAAAGAAACAAATCTGATGTGTCTCCATTTCCCTAGCAGAGCCCAATATTTGGCTTTGGTCAGCATTTTAGAACTTGCTTTGAAAGATATGATCCATAATAATTAAATTTACTTTGTCATAGTCATTAAACATGTAGATGAAGCGGGGCTTCTCACATGTGGACTTGTGCCTCTTACACTGAGACAAAGACCCGCCATCAGGGGACACATATACGTCTACCAGCTGGGACCAGTTCAACTAAAAATTACTTTTTCTCCTTTTGCTGTTTGTGTTAAATCCAGCAAGTGTTTGATCTGTATGATAGATCTGATAATATCTCAGCTGCCAATCTTTAACCTGGATGTTTATTATTCATGTGAGACTGATACGTGGATGAAATACAATAACAACTGTGTTTACTCAGCAGATTTATGAACTAAATCTGTCCGTTTCTTTATCAAAACAGCCAGGTCAGAAATTTCATTGGAAATCTGTCTGTTTAACAAAAAGTCTTTCTTTTTCTGTTTACAAAAATAATATGGATAGTCATAACTGTAATTACATCTAATGTACAATTTCCACTGAAAATGCAGGAAAATCTGAAAAGATTCACAAGTGTCTGTGATAGAATGTTTTTATTTCCTGCTGTTGCTTCCTGTTAATCATCTGGTGAGCTCTTGTTGGGAGCCACTGATCTGCAGTCATATGCTAACAGCCATGTGAGGCTGCACAGCTGTGCTTTGAGCTAAAGACTAAAGTCAAAATGCTAACACACCCATACTGACAATGCTAACATGCTACCAGGTATAATCATGCTCACTATTCACTATACTATTTTTATTATATTGTTATGAATTTGAGTGTGTTCTGCTATTTTTGGACACACTGAACAAAATGTGATGCAGTAACACAGTTTAACAGGTGCTAATGTGAACACGTCAGGTTGACTCTGTCACCATCTACTGCTGGATGTTTCCACAGAGCCTCCTGAGTGCCCACAAACTGACATCCTTGTTCTCATGTGGCCTATATGTGAGAATCTCAAATTATCACCAGTATCTATAAAGTCTAAAATAAAACAGACCAAAAAATCAACATCAACACGTCCACTTTTAAAAAATAGATCAGACAGTGTAGAGAGTTTTGACACCTACCTACGTACATTTATCGGTCAGCTATCTTTATGCACAAGTATCAGTTGTTTGTAACTCTGAGTTTGCCACAGTGCAGCAGTCCCACCAGCAGCAGCAGCAGAGGCACCATCACTATGGTGAACACCGTCCTTAAGACGAGGACGACATGTATGAAGAGGTCTGAACAGGGACAAGTCTCTCTGTGATGAGCTGCAGAGACAAGAGAACATATCTGCTGTAACATCATGACAGTATTAACAGTATGTAACAGGTTGTCTCTGAGAGCTGCTGGAGCACAAGTTGAACACTGACACATTTTAAACAGTGTCATGTCTCACCTCTGACAGCCATCCAGCTCTCTGGTGACTCTCCAGCTCCAGAGATGTGACACTTGTAGAGTCCTTCATCAGACTTGGACACACTGTGGATGGTCATCTCTCCTGTAGAGCTGCTCCTGATGAGGACGCCATCTTTATAGAAACCAGCTGCCAGCTGTAAAGAAGACATCTTGTTTCTGCAGGTCAGAGTCACGTTGTTGCCTTCTTCCACAGGGAGGACAGGACTCTCCAGGATCACTGAACCAGCTGAAGAACCAAAAAGAAAAAAACAAACAAACAAACAAACACAAAAACACTTATTTGCTCACTTTGTGGGAGTTAGATGGTGAAAGTTATATTAGTTGAACCCCTTCTTGAAGCTAATACATCAAATTGAATTCATGAAGAAAATGAAACTTTGTTTTTCTTGCTTGGTGAACAAAGAATCAAAAATAGATGGAGGTCACACACTTGCCCAGGCTTGCTACATGTATGAGGAAGTTTTAAGCTTTAGGATTTTTTTTTTTTTCACACCGTTATCCCGCCTCGCCGTTCTGTATAAAAGGTATGATCGCAGAATGGGGGGACAGGTTTGTCTCACTTTAAACAGCGCTAAATTGACATATATGTAAAAGGGACAGCTGGCAGGACAGGACCATGGATAGGACAGAGGGTGACATTTTGACTTTGTGTCATGTGTGCACATGCAGGAGATTTAAAATGCAGCGAGCAGCAGCAAAGAAGAAGTTCAGTGGCTGAAACTGTCTGCAAATTGGGAAAACAAAAAGGTCCAGGTGCTTGTTACCCTCTGAGCAGAGGACAGTGTTTTTTGAGAGGACACGTTATGTTGTTGTTATTTTTATGACGTACTGCCAAAGGGTCTGTTACATGTCAGAATAGAAGCTGATGCTGTTGCATTTAACCTCATCTAAGTCACGCCTCTTTTGCTTCTGGGAGAACACAGTCTCACTCCGAAGTAATCGAATTCCAGCCCTTGTGCACTGACAGTTAAGGCAGCGAAAGTCCATATGAGGCAGGCGGGAACAGTGGTGGATGGGTCCAACAAACACTGACCTTAACCCCAAAGAGCAGTGTTTGCGTCCCATAAGATTCGAAAGCCAAACCCTGTTCTTTTTTCCTAAACCTAACCACGTGCTTGTTGTTGAAGGAAAAAAACGTATATTTGCGGTGTTATAACCCGGTTGTGCGTTTATTTTGAAAGAGACTGTAGGTAAATGTTAAATTTCCTGTGAAAACAGAAGTGTATTTTGAAAGAAGACAATGCATGTAACAGACTGAAGTTCCCAGGACGTCAACAACCAACACACCGAGGAAACCTTGCATGTTGTATGTGGGCGTGGAGAGTCCATGACCAAACATCAATATGTGACGAGGTGGGAGTGAGAATGTGTTGTCCAGCATGCCAATCACACACTGGAGCGACATGATGCTGCTGTCCATTGGTTCTGTATAGCAATGCAACGGTGGCATAAAGAAGGGACTTCGTAGTGGCCCGATAGCGTGATCTCTGTGAATAAAGGGCTATAGAAAGTGAGACTTATACCAAAGTAACATGTTAAATAAATTGTGTGAATTATTCAGTCAGTTCTGCATTAGACTGTCAGTGCAAACACTGGTCAACAGTTCAGGAAATTTGAGCTTGCTTTCCTGGAAATATGGACAGTAACAGACATTATTTTTCCTTGATTGAGATGAAAGAGCAGTTGCACCTAAACCAAACTGTACAAACCATTGTTGTTTCTACAGAGTCTCTTGAACGCCTCTTCAACAGACAAACACTTCCTCATGTAGTTTGTGTCTGAGAGGCTCAAATTATCACCAGCATCTGTCGAGTCTAAAACAAAACATAGAACAACATATACTGAGAAAACAGAGCTCGCCTTTAAATATAGTTGATGCACAAGTGCCTCTGTGGTTAAACCTTTTCTGTGTGAGAAAAAGTCTAAGTTACTGCAAGTATGACCATGTAACACAGAGAGGTTTGATGCCTCACACCATAGCACGACAAGCAGCAGCAGCAGAGCCACTATTAAAAATAGTACAACAGTCCTTCAGAGTGGCAGACGAAGTGCTTCAAAAACTGAAGAATATATCTGCTGTAACACCATGACTATCTTGACAGAATGTTACAGGTTGTCTCTAGAGGTTTGCTTGAGCATTACTCGGGCATGAATTACAAATATTTTAGGTTGGTGTTCTGCTATTTGAAGAAACATTAGAAACATTCACTGTCTCACCTCTGACAGCCATCCAGCTCTCTGGTGACTCTCCAGCTCCAGAGATGTGACACTTGTAGAGTCCTTCATCAGACTTGGAAACACTGTGGATGGTCATCTCTCCTGTAGAGCTGCTCCTGATGAGGAGGCCATCTTTGTAGAAACCAGCTATCAAGTTTGAGGAAGTCGTCTTGTTTCTGCAGCTCAGACTCACATCGTCTCCCTCCGTCACAGGGAGGACAGGACTCTCCAGGAGCACAGATCCAGCTACAACAAAGGTTTGACACTTTTTCTGAATTTCATGAAACTCAATTGTTTGCTCACTTTGTGAGAGTAAGGCTTTGATTACACCAAAGACTCTTTGCTACAGGCACAGCCACTTCAAAAACTTAATGGCATAGCGCATCGGGCCAAACACCAAGGTGTGCCTTAAGTTTGGCTGTGTGTGCAATGAATTGAGTAAATATTGTTAATTAAAAATCATACAGCACATCTCCAGAGAGATTCACCTGGCTGCATGTGTAACTTCATGTGTGTTCACCAATTAGTGTAAAAGTGACCTTCATCATACTTTAATACTGAATATCAACATTTCTTCTGCATCTGTCATTGTCCCACTGTTCCTACCACATGTACCAGCATCTACACAGTGCTTGATTTAATCGGCTGCCTGAGCCAAGTGAGATATTATGAGCGGTCTTTGAAGTCTCTCTCACATTTCTTTCTCAGGTGAAAATCTCATGGACTCTAAGCAAGGACTTTTTACAGAAACTTACCAGTGATGACAGAGATGTTGACTGTGGTTCTTCCCTGTCCTTCAGTCTCACACCAGTATTCTCCACTGTCTGCTGGATAGATTTTATCAATGGTGCAGGAGGACCCTGTTGGCGTCATCTCATCACATACCGGTTCAATTTCCACATTATTCCTGATCACTCTCAATCGAGTCGAGCCATCAGATCCCTCACAGTGAAAAGACACAGACTCATATTGAAAGTGCTGCAGTCTGTCTGGAGTGATGCGAAGAAAAGCTGCATCTGAAACCCAGAAAGAAATCGTAGTGTCCCAAAAGAAACATTCAGAACTGGAACAATATGTTTATGTCATGATAAAATCAACAAAATCATTGTCAGCGCCTTCACCTGGTGACAGATAACATCAGGGTTTTTTAAAAGATGTATATCAGTGTTACCGAGCAACATGGACGTAAATTCATCCAAGGGAACATTTCACAAACTAAAACACTGACCAAAACTGCAGGTATCTAAATAACATTACAGAGATTTTCAGAGAGATTCATCAAAGGATTTTCTATTGGTCACTCACCACTTTTCTGAGTATAGCTGTTGAGCAGAGTGAATCCAAGCATCACTAGAAAAAGAAATTAGCAAAGTTAAATATCAGACTGAGATGGTCTTAAAGTACAGAATGCAAAATTTAGAAAAATAAGATGGAAAACTGAGTTGCTGTACTCACATAGTTTAAAGCAGAGAGCTGTAGCCTCCATGGTGTCTTGCTGCGGACTGACTGAACATCAGACTGAATACAACTTAAGCATGTAGACGAGAACTTCCTCTTCCTGTTCAGTTTACCTCTTAACCAAAGCGTCCTCTGTCTCTCACTGCCTCTAAATGTAGCATATGAAATAACAAAAAGCAGTCTTTGATGAAGTTTATGTACTTGCATGGTCATTGCACTTTTGTTGCTGTACACTGATGGTTGAATGCAATTGATGTAAGTTGCTTTGGGTAAAATCATCAGCTAAATAAATGTAATGTCATGCTGATGAAAGAGTTGAAGCCAGAGTCACTGTAGCTTGTAGACGGTGAATTGAAAGCAGATTGTAAAAGCTGAATCTGAGAGGCGTCATTATAAGTGTGATGATGTCTCTCACACATTTAATTTCACTTCATATCACGTGTTATTTGTAGATCCAATCCATCATAATTTTCAAACCAGCAGTGAGCCATAACTATAATAAAATAAATAAGACAGCCCAAATCTCATATCAAATTCCACTGTGGTTGCCATACACATTTATTTACTTGAGTCGGCTATGGAGGCTAATTGACTTTCCAAAGGTGACAGCCCCCACCCTAGATCTCACTCCTTTTTGTTATTTCAGGTACTGTCGTGATTGATAAACTCATTACTATTTAGGACTAGGTGATGTAATCCCTTGTTTGAGTCACATTGGGCACTTTTCACCTGCCATAAACACCATCCTCTCAGCTCACTTGGTAATATTCCATTCACCGGACCTTACCACCGCACCTACCTGCCAGCCTATAACCTGTGTATACCTGTGTAACCTTTGTATACACAATCTGAATCTGCAAAGTAATTAATGTTGTCACATTATTGTAGTGGAGTAATAACTATCACAGTTACTACTGAGATGTAATGGAGTAGAAGTGTAAAGTAACAGGAGATGCAAACACACAATAATAAGGCACAAATACCTGAAAATTGTACTTGAGTAACTGTACTCAATTATGTTCCACCACTGTAATCATAATACTTTAGTGATAGTAGCTGCGAAGTGTTCTATTTCTTCGCAATACTAATTATTTATGACAACTACTTATATTTTTAACATCACGATTTTGAAGTAATCTCAGAAAGCAGGCAAAAGGAGACTTTTTAAGGTATACTTTTCGGTTATACAATGATTAAGTTGTGTACTGTGATTGCAAATCGGGCACCAGAGTGCATAAAAAAGCATGAAAATACAGTTTGTTTATAAAAAATGCTCCCGGGAGAGGACCCCGTACAGAGGTCCAGGCACAGCCCCAAATGTCCTCAAGTGCAGGAAACGCCCGTGCAAACAACTACTGTTCCCCTTTTCCTAAATTACTATGGCAACAAAGAAACACTGTTTTCTTTCCTGATGACGGCAACTGTAATATTTTAGTTCAAAGTTCAGATCATAACTAAGATGCTCAAAGTAAAAACTGAGTGTAGGGAAGCAGAACCAATCAAGGTTTCAATATGTATTTTGTTATGTTTATAATAATGACAAACATTGTTATAAAGTCAAGTGGTCTGAGCTGAGGCAGAATCTAATGCACTCTGTGGTTGATTAAACAGGGCATGTTAAGCTCAACAGCCTATCAATGATTTACAGACTTTGGCTGTGCAGTCTGAGGACCGGACACACATTGCAGCAGGTACGTCGTCTTCTAAGTCTATGTTTGCCTATTTTACATGTTTCAATTAAATTTTATTCCAATTTTATTCCAAGACAGTATCACTTTACCACCTGTAAAAGTGGGTCTGCTTTCAGAGTTTTGGATTTCATAGTAAAACTCTTGTTGGGAACAACATTAGGTCTCACATGGCGGCACCATGAACGTAGTAAACTACAATATTAAAGGTCTCACATGGCGGCACCATGAACATAGTAAACTACAATATTAAAGGTCTCACATGGCGGCACCATAATGTGGGAAACTACAATATTAGGCCTCACCAAGGGGCACCATTTATGTAGGGAACAATTCCAGGACTCAAGGGAGTGGGGGGGGGGGGGGGGGGGAGCGCGGAGCACAGAGAAGCAGTCAGAGCTACAGGCTACAGTGCGGCTAAAAACAGAGTTCATATGACGTTTTTCCAAACAACTTTTTATGTCGGGGCTGCAGGACACTTGGATCACTGCGGATGAGCATGTTGGAGATATTTCGTGGTTTCAATTTTGTGTTCTTGGATGTTAGTCTGGGGTGCCGTCAGCCATTAGGTGTGCTAGCTGCTCCCCCCGCCGATCTCTGCAAGGGTAGCTCAGTCCATAGGGACTTGGGTTGGGAACCGGAGGGTCGCCTGTTCGAGTCCCCGTCCAGATTAAAAATATGGAGCGTAGACTGGTCGCTGGAGAGGTGCCAGTTCACCTCCTGGGCACTGCCGAGGTGCCCCTGAGCAAGGCACCAAACCCCCCAACTGCTCAGAGCGCCTGTCATGGGCAGCCCACTCTGACATCTCTCCACTTAGTGCATGTATAGGTCCTGTTTGTGCATGTGTGTGTTTGGACCTGTGTGTAATTGACAACAGAATGAAAAACTGAATTTCCCCTCGGGATTAATAAAGTATATAACATTTTAAAAAATTAAAATTAAAAATGTGAAGACTCTAAAACTTCACCAGAGCGTTCCCCGGTGTAAGGGTGAGTAGATAGTGGCTGAATTTTCATTTTTGGGTGCACTGTCCCTTTAAGCCTTAAGGCGTGCCTGGCCATGTAATAGATCTCCAATTAAAGTATCAGATTGGCTATCTGAAATAATTAATAAAGTATTAAACGTAATTATGTTAAATAATGTTCCTTATTTTGCATTAAATCACCTCGTGGGGCACCATTCTCGAAAAGGGAAAAATGATAGCCAGTTAATGATATCAGTCTTATAAAGTTTATGAAACCATCAATTTGGAATTGTGATTAATAATTAAAGTATTAAATTCAGACAAAGAACGGTTCAAAAGACCCTTCATGATGGATAAAAACAAGGATCTGTGTACCCGGCCCGGAGGGTTACCGGGGCCCCGCCCTGGAGCCAGGCCTGGGGCTGGGGCCCGTGGGTGAGCGCCTGGTGGTCGGGCTTTCGCCCATGGGGTCCAGCCGGGCCCAGCCCAAACCAGCTACATGGGCTCGTCCCCCTGCAGGCCCACCACCCGTAGAGGGATCCAGAAGGGTTCGGTGCTATGTGGATTGGGCAGCAGACCAAGGCGGGGGCCTTGGCGTCCGATCCTCGGTTACAGAACTTTGCTCTTGGGACATGGAATGTCACCTCTCTGGCGGGGAAGGAGCCGGAGCTTGTGGAAGAGGTTGAGCTTTACCGGCTAGATATAGTCGGCCTCACCTCGACACATAGTTCCGGCTCTGGAACCCAAGTCCTTGAGAGGGGTTGGACTCTCTCCTTTGCTGGAGTTGCACCGGGTGAGAGGCGGAGGGCTGGGGTGGGCTTTCTGATAGCCCCCAGACTCTCTGCCTGTACGTTGGGGTTTACCCCGGTAGACGAAAGGGTTGCTTCCCTGCGCCTTTGGGTTGGGGAACGGGTCCTGACTGTTGTCTGCGCTTATGCGCCGAACAACAGTTCAGAGTACCCGCCGTTTTTGGAGTCCCTGGGACGGGTGCTGGACAGTGCCCCAACCGGGGACTCCATTGTTCTGCTGGGGGACTTCAACGCTCACGTGGGCAATGACAGCGGGACCTGGCGGGGCGTGATTGGGAGGAACGGCCTGCCCAATCTGAACCCGAGTGGTGTTCAGTTATTGGACTTCTGTGCGGGTCGCAGTTTGGCCATAACTAACACCATGTTCAAACATAAGGATGTCCATCAGTGCACGTTGTACCAGGACAGCCTAGGTCGCAGGTCAATGATCGACTTTGTAGTCGTATCATCTGACCTGCGGCCACATGTTCTGGACACTCGGGTGAAGAGAGGAGCAGAGCTGTCAACTGATCACCACCTGCTGAAGAGGGAGCCTACCGCCAGTATTAGCAAACAGTATTAGCAAACTCAACTCTTAGCTTTGGCAAAGCCAACTAATCAATGACCTAACTGCAATCTATCACAACAATACTCAGTAAATAGCATTAAATCTCATACAACAAGTTAAACAGTCTTGCTCTGCCTGTAAAGCTGTGATAAGCTATGCCCAGTTGTTACATTACCAATCCTTGAATGGATGGGAGAAAGAGTCACTTGGTGGTGTACTGCTCTGTTAGCCAGCAGAAGAAGGCTGGGAAGATGGTTCCAGCTGCAGTCTTTTGTTGAGTCCTTGTTCCAAAGTTGCAGATCCGAGGAAGCTGGTTGCACAGAGTCTTTGCAGAGTTAGACGCTGTGTGCTAACTCAACTTGGTTCTCCTTGTTGCTTGAAAGTTAGTTGCAAATGTTATGTTTGCACAGTAATTTTTCTTGTTTCTAAGTTTTGGCTTTGCTGTGGGCATGCAGGTCATGATCCAGGAGACAGAGAGTCTGTGAGCAATTAATTTTGGGAAATTGCTAAATCAAGTCCGAGAGTCACATACACCACAAAACATGTTCAGGAATGACTTTATATTTGTCTGCACTATTTATTGTTGCTGACATCAATTCAAAAGCATATTTTTCCATAAAATGTATCACTGCTTTTTCAGAATTTTAAGATGCTTCGTCAGAGGAATGGACGGTCCCTTCAGTCTCAGCTCAGACCCCTCAGTGTGTTGGCTTTCCATCTTCTCCTGACACACTCTGTTAGAGGTAACTCACACACTCATACAACCTCAAGGCCACAGTGAGGCCTTGAATCAAGTATAATTACAAAATCATATCAATTCAGTATATGTCATTAAATGAAAGGTTAAAGACTGTTTTTCTGTGCTTTCTGGACACTGGCACTTCAGTTATTCAAGCACTTTCTCTGAAGTAAAAAAATGCCGCCACTGGTTGAGTTGAAGCACAGAGGGCAGAGCCTGAAAATTCTAACAGAATCCATGCATTCATGTTGATGTTAGTATGTATATTTACAAATTGCCATACTGTCTTTGGTAAAAATTTTCACCTATCAAGTCTTGTTCAGTGTTTAGTTGTACTAACAGACCTTCTAAGGAGTCTGATGGTCAGTTTTTCTGAAGTGGGTTTAAAGGTCCAGTTTGTAGAATTTAGAGGCAATGGTATATAATAGGTATTCAGACAGGGCCATTTGTGTTTTCATGTAATTGCCTCATCCACCATAGTTTTCTGACACACTTGGCACACAGGGGAAGATTCGGGTCTGCAACCTCACTGCTAGACATCACTAAATCCTACACATTAGACCAGTGATTATCAACTGGAGGTCTGTAGGCCATATCTGGCCTGCCAAAGCTTTCCATCCAGCCCTCAGAATATTGATAAATTAAAAAAAATGTGAGGACAAAAAAAAAAAAAAAAACATTAAACTGTTTTGGATATCTAGCCTTTTTTTTATTTCCTACATTGACGCAACCCCATAACCAATTGAGATGGGAATGATTTTATTAGGAATGATTTACCAACCTCCAATATGACCTTTTCAGCCTCAGGTACTAAATAGATTTAAATCCATCTTTCACCTTATTACTGATCAGGTTCCGGTAAGCGTACCTTACAAATGTAGTTGTTGACCTTGCACTCGACTTTCAAGCACAAGGGTATCATAGATAACCATCGCTGTAAATAAACTGTTTCAATAAAGCAGCTAGTATTAAAATGATCTCCACCCTCTCATTCAAATATGTTGACTTCTGGTTCCAAATACCTAGATGGCGACAGCCAAAATACCAACCTCCAGGTTTCAGAAAGGGAGTCAACACACCAATGGGTGTTCTCATGGTACTACATCTATTATTTCATACAGTCTTTGGGAGACTCCGATGCTTGGGCAGCAGAGCATGTGAGCGGAGCGGGGAGCGGAAGGATTTTATGTTGAGCAAGGAGCGGATATTTTTTTTAAAAAGTGGAGTGGAGCCTTATCTCTCCCTCCAATTTCGCTCCGGTCGCTCATGCCCCACCCAGAATGCATCTTTGCACCTGCGCACACCCACACTATTTTCTTTCAAAACTATGGAGTTTACTGTGTACTTCAGAAAAGAAACTGAGAAGAGAAGCAGCGGTACCTTGGAGAACAGTCCCTAACTGCGGGGAGAGGCGAGAGGGCTTTCCCGGAGGTCGGCCGCTTAACCCTGTCCGTTTGCTCTACACTTTGATTTATTTCCACCCTGCCAGCGGTACCATGTAGAACGGTCCATAACTGCGGGGAGAGGGCTTCCCCAGAGAATCTACCAAGCTCATGTTTTATTTGTGAATAGAAGATTACAGGTTAGGGTAGTGCGGCGCAGTTTTTTGAGCGGAGTGGTGAGCGAGTGGAGCGGGATAAAATTTATGATGGAGCGGAGCGAAGAATGCGCAGAACCAAGCGGAGCGGACGAGCGGCGCAAAGTGACAGGTCTGCGAGCGAGGAGCGGAGATTTTCACCCGCTCTGCTCTGCTCACATGCTCTGTTGGGCAGTGACTTGCAGTATGAGAAACCAATGAAAAAAGGTGTCCTTCAGGGTCGGCATGATACGCGCTGTCATAATTTAACAGCGCATCAGGGAGATATCCAGCACATCAGGGTGAGCGGGAGCGGAGGTGGATTGGTCCAACAAACAAAGACATTAACCTGAGAGAGCAGTGTTTGCATCCGGTAAGATTATAAAGCCAAACGCTGCTCTTGTTTTTTCCTAAATCCAACTACATGCGTGAGTTGTTGAAGGAAAAAAAAAGTCAATTTGCGATGTTGTACCGAGGGAGTGTGTTTTATTTAAAGAGACAGTATGTTAACATAAAATTTCCTGTGAAAACAGAAGTATATTTTGAAAACAGACAATGCATGTAACAGGCAGAACTTGACACAGTGTCCCAGAACATCAACAACACACCCACGTTGTATGTGGACGTGGAAAGTCCATGACCAACATGTGACGAGGTCAGAGTGAGAATGTGTTGTCTTTGGTGTATGTATAAAGTACTGGCCACATTAAAATGTCAGTCTGATGATGATGCTGGTGATATGGCTAAAATAAATCATTTCCTGAAAAACTTATAGATGTGACATCAAAGATGTTTCATGGTCAGCAAAGCTCTCTCCCTCCTTCAGGTTTCTGTAACTTATGACAAACATTTGGTTTACTCAGATTAAAGGTCTATATGAGCACAGTATCATTAGGCGGTGGGCCGAAGGTCGCTATCTGCTTTTGTTTTTGAAATGAACGATCCTCAGCGATAGAGTAGCTGCTTTTTTAACATTAACTTAATATATTTTTTCTGAACAAGTTTCCGTTTGTTGGCAGTCTCAATTCGATCATATTTTTATGAAAACTAAACTTATGTTTGATAAACTAATCAGGCAAACGCTATGGCGTACTATACCGCAAACCAATCAAAAACAAGTTCCAGCGTCACCTGACTTGAAGTGTGCCAATGATATTCGTCCAAATAGGAAGTAAACACGGCTCAGAGGAGTTGACCAGAGTTCACCGTAAAAAGTATGTAGTCAGGCTTTATTCATGGTCTGTATGCTATCTAACCGACAGTATTCACCTGGACATTTTCTGCAAATCTTCCGTGAGAAACTGAAGAAATTTCTAACGTTAACTTAGTTGAAGTGTTTTGAACAGTTATTCACGTTGTGTATTAGCTCATTAGCCACCGATGTGTTGTTAGCATTCATCTCTAGCAAAGTGAATGGACTTTTAGCCGCAGTACAGCTAACTCAGCTTACTAATGAGGCTGCAGTTCATAGTTTCCGATGAGGAGAACCTGAGGAATAAACGGACTGTGCTGTGAGTAACCCAGCTAACGCTCAGAGTATCCTGACTGCACTGCTCGGGCCCCGCTGTCATGGACGACATCGACGGGCCGTCTTCATCTCCGCCACTGACTGAATGACTGAAAGGCTGTTACACATCGTCTGGACACACGTATGACATCTTGATCCTCGCCTGCTGGTTCGAGAGACCATGGAGTTGACAGGAAATCAGACGCAAACTATCTAACTATCAAACTATGTGATGACTATGGTATTAGTACTTTTACTGAACAAAAGGATCTGAATACTTCACCATTGTATGATATATGAATATTTATGATATGAAAATTGAAATTGAATGTACTGTCCAAAGTCAAAACCACAATGTTGTACAAACCAATCTGCTGTATTGCCCTCTCTTTATTCTTGCGAGCTCTCTCAATGTTTCTTCTGTTGGCATATTGCATATAACATTCTCGGTGGTCGCCAGCATTAGCTGGCACACTTGGAGAGACATTTTCCTTTAAAGCATATTTTTCTACAGCTTGGTAGCAACTTGGCTTTCTTTAGTATCAAAACTGACCCACTCAGAGAACTTCTTACAAATGCTGAAAACCGTATGATATTAGGAGTTGTGCATACAACACTCCATATTTTCCAGGATGCATCCTTAGCTGCAGATGTGCTAGCTAAGGTAAACATGTGTTTGGGTTGATGCAAATGAGATGACATTAAAAAAAAAAAAAAAATCAAATCAAGTGGAGAAAACGACTCAGACTCATCACTTGTTGTATATTGTAGTTTATTAGGTCATTCATTAGACTCTAGAAGCTTATAAACTAGTCAGTTTAGGGTCTATTATTAAGAAATATATACATATATATTAAAATTACTCTTTTGTATAGTATTAGAATAATATGAGAAGCAGATGTAACATATGCCTCTTGCATGTTACATTAAATACATGAGTTGAGCTTTAAATGGTCACTATGTCGAATAGCAACATCTTGTAATATAGAATATAATTTTGCCAGTAATTTTACCTTTATTTAATAGTTGTAAGGTGTACATATTTGTGTTGTTTTCATATTTTTATGCTGTTATCTTATATTTCAAATTTAATACTTGGCTACACAGTATCCAAGGTAACGATGCAGCTATAAAGCCCATCACCGGGGGAACAAGTCAGACAGGGCTTGTATCCCCCACGTGAGTGTGTGACTGTTAAATGGAAACCTGTAAATATTAATGTATAGCTGATCTGAGAGAGACTTTATTACTAATTATAACTATATTGACATTCAGAGTGATTATCAATGTGTACTGGTTCATCGGTATCAATAGTGTCTTTTATGTAATTTGTAATATAATAAGTCTTTGACATAGCTGTCAGTCTCCCGTTTTGGCCAGGAAACTACCGTATTTTACCCCTCTTTCCCGCTGTCCTCCCGTATTAGTTTTTCCCCGTAAATCTCCCATATTATAATAACATAATAACCCTGTATTATAACGTAGGAATGTTCACAGCATTTCAATGTCAACAAAGGTAGGCCTATCAGATTCTGATCACCTAATTGTAGTTAGTAAGTGGTTGACAAGTGGTTATTTTAGATTTCCTGTACACCTGTCTTAAAATGTAAGGGATACTGGAGCTTGGTTGGGGTGGTGGGACGGTTTGCGGCGGGCGCCGGAAAATTTCCCTTATTTTCAGATCCAAAACTTGACAGGTATGATCTTTGATCCTGGTCAAGGTTAGACTGTTGACCATGTAATTTATTATTTAACGGTTATTAAGCCCCTTCATGATGGTTATGATCAAGGATCTGTGTACCCGGCCCGGAGGGTTACCGGGCCCCTCCCTGGAGCCAGGCCTGGGGTTGGGGTCCGTGGGTGAGCGCCTGGTGGTCGGGCCTTCGCCCATGGGGTCCGGCCGGGCCCAGCCCAAACCGGCTACATGGGTTCGTCCCCCTGCAGGCCCACCACCTGCAGAGGGATCCAGAAGGGTTCGGTGCAATGTGGATTGGGCAGCAGACCAAGGCGGGGGCTTTGGCGGTCTGATCCCCGGTTACAGAAGTTGGCTCTTGGGACATGGAATGTCACCTCTCTGGCGGGGAAGGAGCCGGAGCTTGTGGAAGAGGCTGAGCGTTACCGGCTAGATATAGTCGGCCTCACCTCAACACATAGTTCCGGCTCTGGAGCCCTAGTCCTTGAGAGGGGTTGGACTCTCTCCTTCGCTGGAGTTGCTCCGGGTGAGAGGCGGAGGGCCGGGGTGGGCTTTCTGATAGCCTCTCTGCCTGTACGTTGGGGTTTACCCCAGTAGACGAAAGGGTTGCTTCCCTGCACCTTCGGGTCGGGGAACGGGTCCTGACTGTTGTCTGTGCTTATGCGCCGAACAACAGTTCAGAGTACCCACCCTTTTTGGAGTCCCTGGGATGGGTGCTGGACAGTGCCCCAACCGGGGACTCCATTGTTCTGCTGGGGGACTTCAACGCTCACGTGGGCAATGACAGCGGGACCTGGAGGGGTGTGATTGGGAGGAACGGCCTGCCCGATCTGAACCCGAGTGGTGTTCAGTTATTGGACTTCTGTGTGGGTCGCAGTTTGGCCATAACTAACACCATGTTCAGACATAAGGATGTCCATCGGTGCACGTGGCACCAGGACAGCCTAGGTCACAGGTCAATGATCGACTTTGTAGTCGTATCATTTGACCTACGGCCATATGTTCTGGACACTCGGGTGAAGAGAGGAGCAGAGCTGTCAACTGATCACCACCTGGTGGTGAGTTGGATCAGATGGTGGGGGAAGACGCCGCGCAGACCTGGCAGGCCCAAACAAACAGTGAGGGTCTGCTGGGAACGCCTGGCAGAAGAACCTGTCCAGATGATCTTCAACTCCCACCTCCGGGAGAGCTTCGACCGCGTCCCGAGGGCGGAGGGGGACATTGAGTCTGAATGGGCCTTGTTCCGCTCTGCCATTGTTGAGGCGGCGGTTGCGAGCTGTGGCCACAAGGCCGCTGGTGTCAGTCGCGGCGGTAATCCCCGAACCTGCTGGTGGACACCAGAGGTGAGGGGAGCCGTCAGGCTGCAGAAGGAGGCCTACAGGGCATGGTTGGTCTGTGGGTCTCCGGAAGCAGCTGACGGGTACCGGCGGGCCAAGCAGAGCGCGGCGGCAGCAGTCGTGGAGGCAAAAACTCGGGCATGGGAGGAGTTCGGTGAGGCCATGGAGGAAGACTATCGATCAGCTCCAAAGAGGTTCTGGCAAACCGTCCGGCGCCTCAGGGGGGGAAGGCGGCAACTTGCTCACACTGTTTACAGTGGGGGCGGGGAGCTGCTGACGTCAACTGGGGACATTGTCGGGCGGTGGAAGGAATACTTTGAGGAGCTCCTCAATCCCACCAACACGTATTCCAGTGAGGAAACAGAGACGGGGTCTCGGGGGCGGGTCGTCCAATTTCTGGGGCAGAAGTCGCCGAGGTGGTGAAACAACTCCGAGGCGGCGGAGCCCCGGGGGTGGATGAGATTCGTCCCGGATATCTCAAGGCTCTGGACGTTGTAGGGCTGTCTTGGCTGACACGCCTCTGCAGCATTGCCTGGACATCGGGGGCAGTGCCTCTGGAGTGGCAGACCGGGGTGGTGGTCCCCTTTTTCAAGAAAGGGGACCAGAGGATGTGTTCCAACTACAGGGGGATCACACTCCTCAGCCTACCCGGTAAGGTCTACTCCAGGGTGCTGGAGAAGAGGGTCCGGTCGATAGTTGAACCTCGGATCGAGGAGGAGCAATGTGTTTTTCGTCCCGGACGTGGAACCGTGGACCAGCTCTTTACCCTCGCCAGGGTGCTGGAGGGGGCATGGGAGTTCGCCCAACCAGTCCACATGTGTTTTGTGGATTTGGAGAAGGCTTACGACCGTGTCCCCAGGGGCATCCTGTGGGGGGTGCACCTGGATTATGTGGTGGGTGGCCTTGCTAAGGGCCATCCAGTCCCTGTACCGAAGGAGCATGAGTCTGGTTCGCGTGGCTGGCAGTAAGTCGGACCTGTTCCCGGTGAGGTTGGACTCCGCCAGGGCTGCCCTTTGTCACCGGTTCTGTTCATAACTTTTATGGACAGAATTTCTAGGCGCAGCCGAGTGGTGGAGGGTGATGGGAGAATCTCGTCCCTGCTTTTTGCGGATGACGTGGTCCTCCTAGCTCCATCGAACAGTGACCTCCAGCTCTCACTGGGGCGGTTCGCAGCCGAGTGTGAAGTGGCTGGGATGAGAATCAGCACCTCCAAGTCCGAGGCCATGGTCCTCAGCCGGAAAAGGGTGGATTGCCCACTCCAGGTCAGGGGGGAGGTCCTTCCTCAGGTGGAGGAGTTTAAGTATCTCGGGATCTTGTTCACGAGTGAGGGTAGGATGGAGCGGGAGATTGACAGGCGGATTGGGGCAGTGTCAGCAGTGATGCGGGCGCTTAACCGGTCCGTTGTGGTGAAAAGGGAGCTTAGCCAGAAAGCGAAGCTCTCGATTTACCGGTCGATCTTCATTCCAACCCTCACCTATGGTCACGAGCTCTGGGTAGTGACCGAAAGAATGAGATCGCGAATACAAGTGGCCGAAATGAGTTTCCTCCGCAGGGTGGCTGGGCTCAGCCTTAGGGATAGGGTGAGCCGCTGCTCCTCCACATCGAGAGGAGCCAGTTGAGGTGGTTCGGGCATCTGGTAAGGATGCCTTCCGGACGCCTCCCTTGGGAGGTGTTTCGGGCATGTCCAACCGGGAGGAGACCTCGGGGCCGCCCCAGGACACGCTGGAGGGACTACATCACCCGGCTGGCCTGGGAACGCCTCGGGGTTCCCTCAGAAGAGCTGATGGAAGTGGCTGGGGAGAGGACTGTCTGGGTTTCCTTGCTGAGGCTGCTGCCCCCGCGACCCGGACCCGGATAAGCGGAGGACGATGAGTACGAGTACGAGTACGAGGATTATTAAGCTTCGTCATGTTGACGTCATTTATTAGTATTGTAAGTTTCCTTTGATTATGATTTTATTTATATTAAATAGTTTTACTGAGACCGGGCTTGTATCCCCCAGACCCCGAAGTGCTTGTAAGCAATAAACAGTGATCACTGAATCGACATCGGAGCATCTGTGTGTCTTTGTTGGAGTCAACTGACGTTACTAACTGTTAGCCGTTAGTCCACCATCATTATCACAACACAACGCAGAGACTGTAGGCTGTCACTATTATCAGCAATATAAAAGAAACTTAACGGGGGCATACATAGAAAAATAAATCACAACACTGGCCATTTTTAGCACCTGCAAAGGGATTTGTGTAAACTCTAAGATTATACAATCATGTTACATACATATATTAATGATGATGGTGATTATATACCATATATTTACATTAAATTGTTCATTTTGACACAAGAATAAGTCAAAAAAAGACGGAGCTGTCAGTTTTCCCTGTTTACATTTTTGGGTCCTAAGGCCGTCTGCCATTGGTTGATATTCTCTAAACTACAATCTGATTGGTTCATCAGCTAGAGTTATCCTGCAAGTTGCCTGAGCAGAGTGACAATTAAAATACAAGTTTGTGAAAATATATGATCAAACCAGAGCTGCCAACAAATTCTCCCGGACTCTATCCACCTTATTTTCAAACACGGAAGTAAATAGTAATCAACTTCCGTTTTTTTTTGTGCTTGACTTCCCGTCAGCCGCTTTCCCTTACCGGAGCTAACGGTGCAAGCTATTTTTTTTTTTCAATTTTCAGTTGTTTATGTTAGTCAATCAGTTAGTTAGTTAGTCTGTGTATTTTGTATAGATAACTGTGCCCACGTTTCCGTTATAACGGAAATTTATTCCCTCTAAACGCGAATAAATCGCACGTCAATCATAAACTATGAACCAGAAAAGCACAGTCTATCCTGAGTGAGACAAACTGCTTGATCCCCGTCTCCAGTGTACCAGCAGAGAACCTGCAGAACCGAATCAGCGAAAAAACACACCGGGCTACACTGCCTCTCTGAGCAGCTGAAGCTGCGGCTCACACCCTCGACACACAGACACACAGACGGCGCTTCTGCATGCCAGCCAAACGTGTGCGCAACTGTGAGAAATAAATATGTGAGGTGTACACTGGTTTTCTATCTTTTTTCCCTTTTCTTTCTTTCTTTCTTTCTTTCTGTCAGCGACATGCACTCCTAACACAGGACGGGTTGTTTTAATTGACTGAGTTGATCATTAAGCCATAGTGATGCGCGGATCGGCTCTGATAGCACCTGAATCAGCATGTACGCATCAACCATCCAGCCGTTACAACATGATTGAGCTAGCAAAGCAGTTTTGTGTTGCTATGTGTGGTATTTATTCAGTTTTGGGAAATCACGATGTCTAGAAAGCATCAGTGGCTGCAGCTGACAGGGACAGCTAACAGCAGCAGCAAAGCTAACATCAGGATCGTCATCCGTTAAAAGCCTCCCGTTGGCGGATACGACATGAAACTACTCCAGTTAGCTCAGTCATGTTGTAACTAAGACATCCGCTGGAGAAAATATTTTTTCTCGGGCCACTTTGTGAGTTTAGTGAGTTATTACCATGCAGACACGGCTAACGGCTAACAGCTAACGGTTAGCCCAGCTAATCTACGATAACCATGTTATTAATTACAAAATGGGCACACAGAAATAGTAATGTTTGTTCAGTCATTGTGTTTATAGACTTTAGAAACATCAGATTAGTCTAAACGGTGATATAGTGACGTGAAAAATGTGATATATACATATATATAGCTAAACTCAGCAAGGTAAACAACAAGGCGATTCCCATTTACACAGTGGTAAGAGTGCTGGACCGGAAGTGTCGCACAAAAAAATGGAAGCTGGCTGCGTTCTGTTTTGCCTCCGTGTTTCCGTGAAAAATAAGGTGGATAGAATTGTATGACACACAAAAAACTGTGTACTCTATCGATGGAGATCGATCAACAACACAAAAAACGCGTTCTGCCCACCGTCTACATGGTGTATCAGGAGCCTTGTAGAGATGAACAGATTTAAGTGGTTCCTACTACAGGAATTGATAAACAGATTTATTTCTTTCCAGGTCAGTCTCAGTTAATGGGTCCATCTCAGCCAGTAGTAGCAACAGTTGGTGATGACATCATCTTGCCATGTCATCTGGAACCTGCAGTGGACGTTGCTGCCATGACGTTGGAGTGGACGAGACGTGACTTGAATCCTATATTTGTCCTTGTGTGGCGTGCTGGTCAGGACTATTTATATAGTAAAGATCCATCCTACAGAGGAAGAACATCACTGTTCACTGATGAACTGAAGAGAGGAAACATTTCACTGAAGCTCTCTGATGTGAGACCTTCTGATGCAGGAAGATACAGATGCTTCATTCCAAGACTGAATATAGACTCTTTTGTTGAGCTTGTTGTTGGTAAGTGGACACATAGTGTACAAAGAATTAGGTCAACAGAGCTTTCTTCTGGTGTAGGGAGATAAAGAGTACAGCCACAGTCATCAAACATCAGTGTAAATGATGATTTAACACTTTTCCTGAGAACATTTCACTTATAAATATTATGGAAAGAAATATTTCCTCAGTAGGCTGATGTAATAGAATACCTAAAAGAGTTTAACATCCACATTATGTGACATTCAGATATTCAGAACCAACATTCAGATGTGAATTAGTTTGGAATTTCCAACTCTGCTCTTGGTGACAGTAAATATGTGACCCCACTGACTTAAAGCAGCCCCGTCATGAGTTCAGGGACCATCTGTGTTGACATAGAAACTACTGTTACAAGTAAAAGGCTAATCTTCTGTTGTAAATGACAAACTGAGGGAGTGGCCTACACCAAATAATTCCAAAGGCTGCACGAATGCAGAGGATATATTCATGTTCATATATTTCTGAACAATAGTGCTTCCTTTTAATTGTTAATGTGGTGTTTTGAATTTATTTTTTGTTGCCCGTCATCAGGTGCCGTCTCCTCACCTGTCATCAGTTTAGCAGGGATTGATAAAACCACCAGTGGAGTGGTGTTACAGTGTGAGTCTGCAGGCTGGTATCCAGAGCCTGAGGTGTTGTGGCTGGACGGTGAGGGAAAGCTCCTCTCTGCTGGACCTACAGAGACAGTCAGAGGTCCTGATGACCTCTATACTGTCAGCAGCAGAGTGACTGTGGAGAAGAGACACAGCAACAGCTTCACCTGTAGAGTCCAACAGAGGAACATCAACCAGACCACAGAGACACACATCCAGGTTCCAGGTAGAAATATTCAGGTCATTGTTTTAGTTTTTGATAGCTGAGCTCCAGTTTTATCTAAACTTTCTGTTATTTTGTATTTTATCATTTCAGATGATTTCTTTAAGGTCCAGTCCAATTATTCCATCATTACTGGTTTGGCTGTTGGTTTGGCTGTTTGCATCGTCATGTTTATTGTCTTACTCCTCCTTTTATTGTGGAAATGGAGGCAAAACATAATCAGTAAGTCTCAAATTAATTTTCAATGCTTTGTGAATGTCAAGTTATTCTCACAGGGTTTACAGGGAGCAGTGATATAAACTGCGTACATTAAATTTGAGATCAAAATGTGAGTTTTTTGGTGGTTATGGTGTTGATTAAAAATGTGTTGAAAGATCTACTTTTATTTCCAGTCAGTCAAACTGTCAGGAGTCAGGATATTTATAGCTCATCTTATACCGCGATTTAGACTGAAATGTCTTTATGCTGTGATACCTTCCTAAAACTCTACTGCCTATACTTTTACACAGAGACCAAGAGAAGATACTGTGGTGAAACTGACAGAGGAAGCAAGAAGAACAGCTCTAAAACCAACAAAACTGAAGATCAGTCTGTTTCTGATGAAGAAAGTGAGCAACTCATGACAACTGAAACAGTGCAAATGAAGGAATTAAAGGGAAAAGGGGGAAAGAAAAGCAAACATGTAAGTAGAGAAACAGAATCTGTGTTTAGAAAGGAATTAAGGAGACAAGAGCAGCTGTGACAGAGAGCTAACTATTACTGATGTGTGGACAATCAGAGGTTCAAGAAAAATGGGACCAACCAGATCTCACAGAAATACGTGAAATGACCACAACCTCTTAACACTGCATTCCATGGTCGCAGCACGTAATGGGTTGAAATTATGTGCCGGCACCATGGAAACAATGCCAATGTAAAATCAATTCGGATCCTTTGTCGTGGTGAACACACGGATTCCCTGATTCAATAACGTCCTGTATACACACAAAAACACGAAAGTGTACTTGATATTAAAACGGCAAATATATTCCTCTGTCATAATTTTCCACCAACAATAATAATAATAACTACTATTACTTTTTTACGACACTATTTGACAACTCTACAACCGGAGTCCCAAAACGCTGTTTCTAGAGCATCAGCTAAAATATCTGAAATTAGCCGATATCCTTACTTTTTCTTAACACAGTTCATCTAGGTGCAGTGTAATAACTAGTTCAGCTTTACTAGATATAAGATATATTGGGTATATATATCTTTTTACAACCCTCTTTAGAGCCCTACTTTGCAAATCAGACGAACTGCAACTATGTTGCTGATATGTATCAAACTGCATGGCGCGGTCCCAGGGAATTGTAGTTTTTAAAAAATCTAAGTGTTTTTCCCAGATTTGGAAGTTGTAAATACTGAATTGAGAGTACACTGTGGACTTTAAGGGGATGGTAAACACACTTGTGTAAAACTTGTGATTTTAAATATCTAATTTCTAAATGGGTGAAAATTCATTTTATCCATATTTTAGCCATATCTGACAGCACCCTCAGTTGTTGACTACACTCACATGATAGCTGAGGTCAAGAGCTCTCTATAACAGTTGGTCCCATGTCTGTACCCCCTTTCGTTGCTGAGTTATAAGCCCTCAAACATGCACTGAGGTCAAGGTTCAAAGGTCAATGGCTGAAAGCAGGAGCCATGTAGAATCTTCATACTGACATGTGTTACTCTCCAGGTTGAGACCTTTCCAATGATGTATTTGGTTTAGCTCTATGACAAAGTTTAGATTTTTTCATTTTTTGGACACAAGCCATGCCAGGTGTAGTTTCAGAGAGCACTTTGAAGGCCCCGTGTATAAAATGAGTTTTGTTTGTTTCTTTGCTTGTTTTTTCCTTTTTTACTGTAGATAGTTACTAACATGAGTCATCCTCAGACAATACAATACTACTAAAAAGTAAAACCAATAATAACAATAATGAAATAAGCAAAGATAATATTAAAATCATATTGAAATTTTAAAATCTATTTACAGAGTGGAATGGTAGCCTAATAGATAACTTAGATAATATTTATTATTGTTTAGACACTTTATTATTGCTTAGATACTATTTAGCCTATTATTGTATTTACTTTTACCATGTTCTACTTTTATCTACTGTGGGCTATATGTTTTAATTTATTTAATAACGAATTTATTTTATGTTAGGCCTACATCTTAATATTTTAGGTCATTTATCATAGTTTAGTTCTTAACTCCAGTGTTTCCTCAGTGGGAGCCGGCTGCCTCGCGGCCGCTGGTTCTGGCTGAGGTGGCGCAGGACTGGGGTCCACTCTCCCCTAGTGGGGTGGAGGGTGGCTGGGTTGCCGGCGGTGGATGGCTCCCTGTGATGGTGTTTCCTCTCTGGTTCTTCCGTGCTCAGCCTTATTTTTTTTCTTTTTATTTATTTATTCATTTATTTATTTATTTTTTCTTTTATTTCTCTTCTATTTTTTAATCACATCGGAATGGGTGTGAGGGAGGTGAGGGGGTATGTGGGGGATCTGTTGGGGATGGGGGGGCTCTGCCTTTAACATGTAAAGTATTGTATGAAAAGTGCTCTATGAATATATTATATTGCCATGGTACAAGATTTGATGCACACACACACACACACACACACACACACACTTTTCTTAACAGAGATAGTGGCGTTTGGATTCGGTTACAGCAGACGGACGGCAATCTGAAATGGACTGAAGCCCACAGTCGGCAGACAGTAGCTTTTATGGCCTTGACATTAACCTGTCATATTGCTGAGTTATCAAGGACACTTTCATGTTTTTGTGTGTGTACAGGAATGTTAAAGATATCACTGAGGAAAACCAGGTTGACGTGACGTTGTTGAATCAGGGAATTCATGTGTCCACCACGACAATGGATCCTAACTGACTTTACCTTGGCATTGTTTCCGTGGTACCGGCACATAATTTTAACCCATTACGTGCTGCCACCACGGAATGTGGTTTTAAGAGGTCGTGGTCATTTCACGTATTTCTGTGAGATCTGGTTGAATGGAACAGATGAGGCACAGCTGAGACAGACAGAGAGATGAAGATGAAGACAAATATCAGTGGAGACTGAGATAACAGCAAAAGAGAGATAAGCCATAAATGCATATCAATATTTGGTACTGTCAGTAATAAAGTTACGTCTCACATCTGGTCTTTGTTCATTTCTCTCCTCTGTCAGATTAAGAAGCAGAGATCTCAGCAGCAGCTCCTGGAGGAGCAGCAGAGGAGGGAGGAAGCTGGGAAGGGAGTTCAGACTCTGAAAGAAGAGCTGGAGACCAAGAGGAAGGAGGTCCATCTTTACTTTCATAATATAACACATTGATTTCAGTGTGAAGACACATTCCTGGTGTCATCCATAGTGTAGATGAGGTCAAACTCACAGTAGTTTGTTCAGGGCAGTTCCAAAATGAAGTCATTCTAAGACCAGTCCAAATACAGACAGACTTTATGTTTAGATGTTTTGAGTTTAAATGTTAATACAGTGAACATGTCTCTCATTGTCATCACCTTCTCTCTGTCCTTCCAGGTTGAAACTAAACAATGTGAGCTGCAGCAGCTCCATGAAGAGAAGCAGAGGAACGAGGACGAGCTGCAGACAGTGAAGGAAGAGCTGGAGAACAAAAACAAAGAGGTTCATGTTTCATCTTCATCTTTCTCTAGATAGAGAGAGAGTCAGCTGTCATGACTCAACATTTTCAGCCTGTTCTCATTCAGAAGTCGTCAAATACCATCGCTTTGTCAGTGATTTTGGTGTTTGACACTGATGCCAAAAGCTACGCTTTGCAGTGGTATGATACGTTGCTGGGCGGCGTCGGTTCATAATTGGCTGAACGCCACAGGTTGCATTGGTATGATATGCCGCTGGACCGCATCAGTTGGAAATACTGCTAATAACAACGTAATATAAGGAGCTGGAAAGCCCTTATGGGGCGGGCAGGAGGGGTGGTAGATGAATCCAACAAATCCTGGACTTTCACCGGGAAACCATGTGTTCACTTCACATATGAATTTAGGGCAAAACTATAATGTTTTTTTTTCTAAACCTAAGCATGTGCTTTTGTTGACGTTCCATCATTGGCTTTTTGGTTTGTAACTTCAGCACCTCCACAGCACACCTGACACACATTACTGACTTTGCTGACCTACACATTGCATTGGTTATTTAAGTTCATCTTAGTTTGATAAATTATGTTGTTTTCTCTAAATCGTGTGTGTGTGTGGACTCCCTACTTGTGACATTCATTGAGCCAGTTTGTCAACAGCGGATGCGGAAAGCGCTCGACATGTAGCTGCGAATGTCCACTGACAAAGCGATGATATGTGACGACTTGGGATGAGAATGTGTTGGCATTTCTGCAGCTTGAGGCACATGAATTTGATCAACGTACACCATGTTTACCTCCACTCAGTAACATGTAGCAGATGAAATACACTTGAATATGGATGAAGCAAATGTTTTATTTTGTACCCAGTGTAACTGTCCCCTCAGGCTGGGTAATTGCTCAGATGCTTTAATATGGTCCTCATGTGTCTCTGTATGTCCTTCCATTTCCTCAGCTGGAGACAGAAAGACAAGTCCTCTTCTTTTCTCCTTGGGTAAGTAGTCATGATATCAGTACAATACATACTAAACATGAATAAAATATAAAACAAGCATCTGGTTTCCTAATATTAAAAAATCCACACAAAGTGCATCTATTACATTGATATGTCCATTTATATAATGTACAGATTGTGGCTCGTGAATGAAAACACAGATAAGCATTAAGGGTTCATTAACAGATAAACTGTGCAGCCCCCCAACAATGAATAAAAGCAGAAGAGCAGCAGGGACATTCTGTATCTGTATGGTGCCTGAATTTGCAAATCCTATCATGGTAAAGGAATAACCCGCCTTACTCTCACTCCGCCTCTGACTGCTTTACCCTGACATTCTTACTCTAACCTGAACCAATCCCACTCCTCTTGCCTAAACCTGACTAATCCAACCAGTGAAGGCAATGAGTACTAGCCAGTCATAGGGAGAGATTAGCAGGTCATTCCTTCACCTTTCTAGGATTTGCAAATTTGTGTTCAGTATAGCGAGGGTAAACCATGTTACCACCCACACCCCTGAGATAAAGCTACACAGGAAACTTTGCTGCTGAAATGCAGAAATTCTGCAATGTGGAGAGCTGAGCTTTCTCAGAAAAAGAAAAAAATATAATGATGCTTAATTTTCTTTGTATCTTTGTTTCTTAATTTAGAAGAGGGAAGAAGCTGAGAAGGAAGTGGAGACACTAACAAAGCAGCTGGAGACCCAACAGATGGATTTAGACTCCAAAATCAAAAAGGTTTCTATTTGTTTCCTTTCCTCTTGAGATTATTTTCAGCCACCTACCTGTTTGTTTTCAGTTTAGCTTCTCTGTGTGGGTCCAAGTCCCTTACGGAACCAAGTCAGGTAAAGACCAGGGGCGTACGCTTAAATCCAGAAAACGGCGTATGCACAAAAACATCCATATGTATGAATCTGTGCGTATGTATGAATCCAAGCACATTTCCTTTGTACATCCCCAATCAACGTGGAATTGAGTGCACATGTTGCAGTACCCGACCCCTCCCCGTCCTCACCCCCATTTAAATATGCAAATCATATTTTAATTGGTCCTGCACCTGAGATTCCCCTCTCTGCACAATCAGAAAACTAAAACAAAAGAATGAGTAAGACAGGAAAAAAGAAAAACTTCACAGAATGCAAATTGGAGACGCTGCTCACTAAAGTGGAGGCGCGCAAAAATGTACTTTTTGGCACGCTGTCCGCCGGCATCAATACTTAATGCAAGAGGAGTGAGTGGGAGAGTGTGTGTGAGGCTGTCAATGCTGTGGAAAAGCAGAAAAGCGTACACACGTAGAATTAAAAAAGAAGTGATCCGACATAAACTGACATAAACAAATTCATCCTGTGATGGCGCTTTTATAGCAATGTGTGTGCAGTCGATAGCTCTGATTACATTAGGAAAGCTGGCTCTCGCTGCAACTTTTAATTGGGTTGAATCAAGTACTTTGTTAAGTCTGGGGAATTTTGGTTGAAATGACCACTTAATAGAGGTTACAGGCCTCATGGCTTTAGCCTTATGGCTTATGGAACGATCATGGTCAAGCATTAAGAAAAGAAAAACACTGTTAGTTTAAAATTGTCTCTGGTATTAAAGTCTAATGTGTTGTTGATCAGTCCATCCCAACCTGCTCTTCCTGCAGACTTTGTCGCTCTATAACAACTTCACCTGACTTCCTCCTTTGCTCCCGTCTTAATTACGACGGCCTCTACAGAGCGGTGTCACTTGAACATTAACATTGTTTTGGGACACTTGCTGAAATGACTGATGCTGATGTTGGGGAACAGTTTATGTTTTTGACGTGTTGTTGCAGTTGCGCCAGTGAAAACGGACCCAAGGAGAAAAAGGAGTTATTAAAAAAACACCTCCAGAAATGTTTATCTGTTTACAGCAGCTTCAATTAGACATATAGATACAACCATTACATAGGCCTGAAGGATTCTATGTTGCTGTTTCATGTTGTATCACATAAATTCAAATTTGCATCGATATTAAAACATGTGTCTCATCTTCTCTTTCCTGCCAGATTGGTGAGAAACAAGCTGAAGTCCAGCAGCTCCAGAATCAGATGATTCAGAGGATGGAGTCCAACCTGCAGATGCTGATGGAGACTCTGTCCAAAAACATGGAGGTCCATCTCTCTTTCTTAACTCTGCTGTGTCTAATACATTTTCCAGTCTAGTTCTAGTAAGGAGGGTCCACTGTCAACATGTGTGCCGGTTCACTGTAGAGGTGGGAATCATAAATGACTTTGTTGAATTGTTAGTTCAGTTCAAGGATTCATAGTCACTGACTGTGCAGTTTGTTTACTTTGTTTCCCAAGCTAAGCAGTCACATTTTCATTTTTAATAGGTTTTAACCAGAGTACCATACTAACAGTGTAACCAATTTAAATACATTATTTGTGTATGCACAGATAACGCACTCTGCCAGGATATGAAAAACAGCCAAATATTTGCAGCAACATTTAGTACTGAGTTCAATTTCTGGACATTCAGCAACACCTATCCTCTATAACTTCTCATCACAGATTACAGATCATCATGACTCTGTGCTGCCAAGTTGCCAGTAGAAAATGTTAGCGTTATACATTTATTCAAACTATGAACATGTTAAACTGGTACGTTTCATATGTATCGTGTCAATGATTCTAAAGTGACGTAAAGTATGGGCTGACTTTGTCATGAGGAGATGGAGGGATAGGTGGATGCTGTAACACTTGCCAAGCTGCAGACCACTGTCAGAGACGAGCAAATGACAAAACTAGTTCTGTTTTTTTTTTCCATTTCCTATAAGCTCTGAACATGAGTGTATTGTAGCAACACGTCGGTGTATTTATATTGAATCTTAAGGCTCTAATCGTGGGTGTTTAGTAGTGACTTATCGATTTCATTCCATCAGCTTTTCAGGGTCCAATCACGGCTGTTAATAAGGGCCCATTTTTAAGGCTCCAATCGTTTGGGTTTGGGTTGAAATGTTAGGTTAGAGTGTATCCGCTACATAATAATGTGCAAAAGTAACATATCCATGGTTTGCAGAAATGTTCAGTACCAACATTTTTCTGGTGCCTGGGTTGCTTTCTGCGTTGAATAATTCAGACTTTAATCCTAAACTATTTGTGGCGGTTCATAGTTATATGTAGTTCAGTTTTACTCAGGAAATAGTGTGTGTTCCTCAGTTCTAACAAACCTGTGAATGTTCTTCCCCACAGAACATTGCAGAGCTGATTTTAAAAGTGTTTTAAGTATCTCTTTCTTGGTTTATGTGAAAGAAAGATGACAAGAAAGATGTGCAGAAATTATTATTTTGACCTCAAAATATGAATTAAAGTGTTAAAGTGGCAAACAATCTGTTTGCCTCAAACTGAACATTTGATGAAGGTTACAAATTACAGTAATGTACATAAGCCATTGTTATTTCACCAGATCAGAAGTTTCATGTTTATGTATCAGGTCCATGCATGATTTAATATGTATTACTTTGGTTGTCTAAAAGTCATTCACAGATAATGTTGTCTATCCTATACAGTGATGTCACTTATGATTAGGGTCAGTTAGAGGTCAAATTCCCTGTTAGACCTCTCTTAAACAAACTATCATAAAGCTTCAATAAAAAAAACTTATTTGGGATGAAGGACATCATGCTGTTTAAAAAGTCATCACCATTCACAGAAACAAAGCCAATGATAATTCACTGTATTAAAACAGGCTCTACAGAAACAGTAATGTAACGACTAAAACTTATTATCAGTGGAATTTTATATAAACAAAGGAAAAGTCATTTAGTGTTAAGGTAATGGAACGTGTTATGAAGTAGGTTTTTGAGCTGTTAAAGAGCTCAGGGTCTGCAGGACATTACACAGAACATCTAGGTAAAAGACTTGTTATAATACAAGTAAAACTGACAGCTAAATGTGTATTTGTTGTACGTCTGAGTTTGACTGTGATGTACAAACAGTTGTATTCAGCCAATCAGCTCTGAGAACACAACATTAGATTCAACAGTCCAGATAGTCTCAGGTTTTGTGTCAGAATGTCACTTCCTGCAGATAATTGACATCCATCTGTCTGTCTGTCTGTCTGTCTGTCTGTTAGGTTGAGGACAAGGAGCAAGCAGCTGAAATGGAGTGGAAGAAGAAGTATGACATGCTGATGGAGAGCAAGCATGAAGATATCCACATGTTTAAGAGACATGTACACAAACACACACACACATAGGTGTATAAAATTAAACAATGGTTTAAACTCACCACAAACACACATTAAAATGTATGAAACAATGATTTAAGGGGGTTATAATCAATAGTTTTGTATAAATGACATTTAACCATGGCGATGGAAGTAATCATCAGGGCTTCTAAGTGGATGGTAGGTGGGGAGAGACAGCAGAACAGAACTCACCTTCGTGAGTAAGAAGCCAGTACTGTATCAATACATGTGTTCAGCAAGCATGTAAACATGCAGACAGCGATATTCAATATGCTGCGTCCACAGTCTCTCATCCACCGACACTAACATTATGTCTTACACAAGGACAGCATGCTAGTTCAGCTGATAGTAAACTGATACTAATAAGGTCAAATGACAGCCGTCTGTACGTAGACTAACTTAGTTTGACACTTATCTTAAAATACTTTTAGCCTTTAGCTGCTGGCTGAGACAGACTGCCCCAACTCTCTACCAGCACTAATGTTACTATGTTACCAGCCAATAAGCTGGCAGAGCTAAATATAAACTGCAGTGGAAATGCAAACCACACAGATTACCAGAAATTCTTTTACCCAGGTAAATAAATTCCTGGTAATAAAAGTTCCTGGAAATGTTCGTGAAAAAGGGGCTAACGTGTCTGTGAACCTTGAGTGGATGATCAGCTCCCCTCTGCTTTACAGTGCTTTATAATGAGTTTCAGCTCATTGTTAATCTGTCTGAGAGAAGCCTCTGTTCTCTACCTGCTCTGCAGCAAGCAGCAGACAGACACAGTCAGAAGTAGTATAAGGGGACCAGCTTTGCGCGTGCATGTGAAATGCGCGTGCACGTGAGACGTGCGTGCGTGCGTGCACGTGAACCCCACACCTGCCCCTCCCCACCCCACCCCACACCCCTTCCGGTTCTCCCCCACACACACACACCGTCATATGAAATCCAGCTCTCATTGGTTAAACATAGCGCCTCCTTCTGGGGGGCTGGTTTCCAATGAAACCCTAACTATTGGCTAATCAAAAGCCCCTCCCGTCATATGAAATCCAGCTCTCATTGGTTAAACATAGCGCCTCCTTCTGGGGGGCTGGTTTCCAATGAAACCCTAACTATTGGCTAATCAAAAGCCCCTCCATGCGCCCCTGCACCGGAAAAAATGTCGACAGGTGTTGATTCGTCACCTCGCCGGAAAGTAGCGACAAGTGTTGATTCAACACCTCACCTAGCCCAGACCACTGCGCATGGCGCCGGGATGTCCGAGATCAGAGGAATTAAGAATGCGGATGTTTTACAACCCCTGCTGTGCAGCATCTGTTCGGTGTAATAAATGTTCAGACATGTCCAAAACACGAAGAAAGTACAGTAGCCAATCATACAGCAAGGCTAGACCAACAACCAATCAGGGTTTTTTGATGTGTGTCGTGTTTGTTTTATTGTTTTACCCAAATGTATAAAAATCCCAGTGAAACAAGCAGAGGATCTTTTTTAAAAAAAAAAAGTCTAGGTTGCGTGAAACACAGCGGACCCTTTTCTACAGCTTTTACTGCGGACAATGGCCTCAATTAACGGTAAGCGTGCCTAAACTATATTGGATACATTGCTCTCTAGATACTTAATTTTTCTCAGAAAACATTCTAAAACAACAACTACAAAAAAAAAAAGTATTTCTCATTAGGTACAGCTGCTGACGATTCGGAGTTGAAAACCGTGTTCTGCACCTCGCTGCAGCAGCCGTAAGTTAACATATCATTTCGTAGTGTGCGTGCTTGTGTGTGATTACTTATTTTCATTATTACTGTTATTAAATTCTAAATCTAACGAATGTATTTTCGTTTTAAATCTTGATCTAATGAATGTATTTTATTATTATTATTTTAAAGAGTGTGTTACTAAGCTAAATAAATGGTATTACTTTCCAGCTGCAGCACAAAGACGCCACTTTCGTTGAAAAGGCGCAGAACAGACCCTCCAGCCTGCTGCTGCTAGAGATTTTATACCGTAAGACTGTTTTATTTTTATATTTTATTTATCATTAATGGGGAATGCTTATGCATCATTGCAAACATCTGTTTTACCTCCTCTTTCTCCACAGTGCACAGCGCAGGCCACTGAGACCCCTCAATCAGTTTTCTAGCGGGTTTAACACGTAAGACACAATGTTTTAACGCTACTTTATATGAATATTATGTTAATATGTGTCGGATACAGAATACTGCTAACATATCGGTTTGTTTGTTTTTTGTTTTTTTCCATAACAGTGCCTGGGCGATTCACCAGGACTACCCGGCTGAAAATTTCCAGAGGGTTACACCGTCAGGACAAGGATTTCTCACGTAAGACACGTCGTTATTTAATAATAATAATAATAATAATAATAATAATAATAATAATAATAATAATAATAATAATGATAACGTTAATGTTGTATTTTTTTTAATAAACAGTGCTCAACCGCCTGAGCTGACGGCCACGCAAGAAACAAGCGCCGCGGTAGCTGCGTTACTGGTTGTCCAGGGATTATCTGCGGGTGAAGCGGGGAGCGCACTAGGATCGGGCGGTGTAGAATCGGCTCCAACGGCTGTTGAGGAGTGCTTCAACGGCACATTCGAGGAGGTCGGGGAGTCTGTGAACTCGTTTCCTAACGGTCGAGAGGAAGTCGGCGGAACAGCGGACGCCCAGCAGCGTGAGAGGGCATCGATCAGTGAGGAACACGGGCCATCTCCTCCTCCTCCTCCTCCGCACCGGCGGCTATTTAACGTGGGAATATCTACAGAGGCTTTGTGGAGTCAGCAGGAGTCGCTCTCCCCACCACAGAACACCAGCCTACAGCATCAGCACGAAGTAAGCAAAGATCTATTTTCTACGAGTACACCTGTGAAGGCTGGCGTTGCTGATACTGGTGCTGCTGCTCCCGCAGCGGGGAGAGGTGTGTGTGGGGAATCTCCCCACAATCCCCACATTATTAAGAGGTGCTGACTATATTCCAGATTTTGATGATCTGTTAGACAGTACTGGTGATTACAGACACAGTAACTTACCCGACTTACTGACATTATCACCTATACCCGCTTCATATCCTCCTCCCAGTGTTTTTGCTGACGTTGTTGTTGAAAACGGTGAGGAGGAGAGCATAGCATTTATTGATGCACATCCAGGCCAGGCCTCCAGCCCGCCTCAGCCTATCCCTTTCCCTGCCTCCTCCAGTAGGTGTTGTTGTTGATGTTGATGAGAGTGTAGTGTTTGTTGATGCGTATCCAAGCCATCCCTCCAGCCCTCCCGGCCTATCCTCACCCCTGTCTCATCCAGTAGGTGTAGGTGTAGTTGTTGATGCTGATGTTGAGAGTGTATTGAGCCATACGTCCCCGCCTCCACCCAGCAGCCGCCTACCCTCCTCAGCCTATTACCGACCCTGTCTCACCTCTGATTCTCCCACCCCAGTGGCTGTTCTAGCAAGAGAGAACGCATTGCTCAAAACCAGGTGCAGGCATCAGGCTAGGCTAATCAGGCGCGAACAGCGTCAGAAAAGATTTGCCGAGACGCGATACCTCCTCCTGGCAAGCGAGCGGCGAAACCTGATTAGGAGCACTAAAACTAACGAGCGACGCTACAGAGCCCTTAATACACAGGTACATTTGCTTAAACAGAGCGTCGGCACCTTAATTGAATTACAGCACACAATCACAACATCAATAAATAACCTAGTAGACGCACTGTATAGAAAAACAGGAGCACATTGTTAAGTAAACGAGATAATGGCACCACCGAGGAAAATGTTAAAACGAATGAGCACCCAGGTCGGGATGGTCGTTATGACACAGATGACGAAAGCACACATTTTACTGATAATGTCGATTCGTCCCAGTGCACTACAGAGGCGGCGTGCTTTGACAGGTACAGTTAGGGAACGTTTTAACACACCCTCTGGACCAGATGTACTGGCTAGCCACAGCAGTGTTATGCGCTGGTCCAGATACATTATAAAAGAATGGGGATAGAGAAGAGAACAGCACTGTTTTTAAGAGACAGAATTTTATGCCCATCATCATCAGCGTCATCACCATCACTCGCTTGCGGTTCAGGTTCTGGTGTTGCTGCTACTCCCGCTACATCTAATGCTGATGTTATTGTAGAAATCGGTGTTAATAATCGTGAATGAAAGTTGATGCCATCAGCATGCCGTGACCGCGAGACAACTTCGGTGTGAATGTGGTGATCGCTGGTGTCTTCTGTTGGAGTTGCCGTTATCGTTCTGACCATCAGTCTTCTGGTGTGAATGTAGCGTAGATCGCGGGTCCCTCGCGAAATACGGGTGCCGGTTATCAGTCTTCGTGACGCATCGTGAATGTGTGATCGCGTTTTTCTGCCGATACGCCGTTATCGCTTGGGATCGCGAGCAACTTCCGGTGGTGTGAATGATCGACGTCTTCTTCGCTGAGCATGCCGTTGCCCAGCCTTTGAAGTCGCGAGTAAACTTCCGGCGTGAAGGTGAGCGATCAGCTGAACAAAGCTGCCGTTAAAATGGTCTCTGTGAGTAATTTCCCATGGTTCGTCAACACGGCTAGGAAACCGCAGAAGCGAACACCTGCTGTTCCATCTTCCTCAGTACAGGCGTGCGCAGTTATGCGTCTGTGACATCACCCAGATCGTTGCCGACGGCTTCGGCCAGAGTGGTCGATTTCTTCAGACGCCGTTATCGATGATAACATCATCTGGCAATTGACGGTGTTAGAGAGAGGTTGTCATGCGTGATTGGTGCAGCCTTTTAGAGGACTCTCCTGCAGGTAGTGTATTAAATGTGGTTTTGAGAGGACCATCTCTAGCCAGCGATGTGCAAGCTGTTTTAAGCTCTGACAACGCATATAACGCTGACGAGTTTTTGGAGGTGGTCTCTCAAGTTGTGCAGAGTAATGACACGCCGCTGACAGATGATGATCTGAGTTTGCTGTGACCGTGGCACGGGTAGTAGTGGTGGTGGTTCTAGACTGAGGCTAGGAAGCGCCCTTATGATGAAATTTTATCTAAGAAGGGAAGGCACCTGTATAACCTGAAAACGACGGGTCTCAGAACAGTCTTTGTTTCTCTCTTTGTCTCGCCATTTTGTTAATGAAAGCTTGTCTGCCACTGATAAAATGCAGTATGCAAACAACTGCATAGCGCTGTAGGATTTGATGAAACCTACAAGGTGTCGCCTCTGATATCACAAAATTTGAACATCACTTAAACATAAAAATCGTAGTATTCCACCATGGTTCAGGCGAAACACTACAGTGTTACAAAACCCATGACGCTGTACACGCCAGCACTGTGTGGATGTACCTGCACAATGACCATTATTACCTGATTGTAAATAAAAACCGGTTTCTTTGGCGGGACCTATGTGTGTGATCACTGTTACGTTCATACACAGAACCGCTACACGCTTGTAAATACCTCTGCAATGTTTGTTATACACAGTGTCACATGCACACAGGCCACTGTAAAATGTACAGGGTGTAAACGAATCTGCAAGTCCAGACACTGCTATAATCAGCATACTCTAAACATGACGCAGCGCGCGTGCAGACAAAGTGAAATATTGTGAAGAGTGTGGTAAAACCTACACGCGTAAGAACGCAGCATAAATGCAAGCCACCAAAGTGTACACACTGCGGCGAGGCTCTCTAAATGAGAGCGAGTACACCAATGTTTTATCCAGCCGCTGAAAAACAAAACCCACACACAAAAATACATATTTTTTGATTTTGAGACACGTTATCACGAGGGCAAGCACGAAGCAAACTTTGTGTGTGCTATGGACACAGAGGGAACCAAATTTTGTTTCAACACCCTGAAATGCGTGGACTCGGTTGGTAAACGGTACCGGCCGCCAACATTGAAGGGGTACCCAGTTATTGCACACAACGCGTCGGGGTTTGTTAATTACATACTGCTGAATATTTGTGCAACAGGGATCCTCCCACAGTAACCATGCGTGGCAGTAGGTCATCCTGATGTATGACAAGGCGTTCCAGCAACGCTGGATCGATTCTTTCAGCCCTACCCATGCGCTTATCCAGGACACCGCTGCCATGTTTTGAGGACATGGAGAAGGGGTATTTTCCGCGACAAGTTCAACACCAGGGCGAACGAGTACTATGTGGGAAATACACCCTCTTATTACGGGTAGAACAGTCTGACAGCGACAAGCATAGGTTCATGATCTGCATGACACCGCCCGGAGAAAACCTTTGATTTCCAGACAGAAATTCCGCCACTACTGTGTTAATGATGGTAAAGTGCTTCGCAAGGCCTGTCTAATTTATCGTGAGACATTTATCAGGGTGCACAGACCTCGACCTCGCTCAAGGCTCACGACACTGGCGTCGAGTTGCATGGGGCTGCCAAAACGCTGCTTACCCAAAGACACCCTTGCCCTCACGCATGAAGATACACACGGCAGAATAAAACCTATTCTGAGGTGTTCATGCAGTGGCTGGAATATGTGGCCAGGTAGAAGGCCTGAGATTAGACACGCTTTGAACCACGGTGAGCAACAACTGGGCAGTTTTTTGTGGATGGTATAACAGGGCCACAAACACATGCTACGAAGTTTGGGATGCTTTTTCACGATGTGTCAAGTGTTGCGCCCAGACCGCGAAGTGAATCCTGTCACCAAAAACCCTATGGCAGTCTGTACCACTCATTCTGTGAAAAATATCAGCGTTGAAAAGTGTGCATGGTCTGCGCAGTGGTGGTGATGTGGGAATGTGAGTGGGAGGGCGCTAAAACGCTCAGGACCCATCTGTTCAGGCGCACTCTCAACACTTGCAGGCTCAAAGAACGCCACTCCATACAAGCCCTTTTTGGAGGGCGACAAACGCCATCAAGATGTACCACAAGGCTGATAACGCAGATGAGAAAATCAGATACTACGATTTCACAAGCCTGTATCCTACTGTACAGTCAAAAACAATACTGGTTGACACCTCAAATTATCCACCGAGATTTTGGTCCGGTAGAAAACTATTTCGGTTTGTAAAGTGTACGCTTCCTCCCAGAGGTCTGTACCACCCCGCACTGCCCTACAGGTGTCGCAAAAGGCTCATGTTTCCAGTGGCAGGTGTGTGCGGAGTTAAACCAGACCAGTGTCTGTGCGCATACTGACGCCGAGCAAGCTGGCCAGGTGTGTGGGTCTCGCTTGAACTTCAGAAAGCTGTCGAGAAGGGGTACCTGATTGTCTGCATTGATGAAGTGTGGCATTTCCTCAAACAAGACAGACACCTTGTTCAGCGAATATGTCAAGACGCTTTTGAAGTGTGTGCAGGAGGCGCCAGGCTACCCCTGGCATGTCATTACTCCTGCAGAGAAAGCCCAGTACATACGTGTGACTACCATGAAAAGGAGGGGATTTTACTCGATGCTGACAAAATCTGTGTCAACAAGGCAGTCAGGAATTGTAACAAGCTTCTCCTGAACTCATTGTGGGCAGATTCAGCATGCGGAGTAACATGCCCTCCTGCGAAGTTAATTACAGAACCGGAGAGATTCACGCAGCTCGTTCAGCGACCATTATGACGCGCCAGTTTGGGCTTATATTCGCACGCCCATTGTCCAGTGGTGTCACGCAGATGGTAAGCGCCCAGAGTGAATGATGTGAATGTGTTCATAGGGGCTATGACCACCGCCTATGCTAGGCTGATGCTGTATGACTTGTTGGACAGGCTGCAGGAGCGCAGTGCTGTACTGGGTGACACGGATAGCCGCCATTGATCTCGCTGCCGTCCGCCCAGGTGCATTGGTTCCTCAGAGGGGTGAAATCCCATCACCTGGGCCGACGTGAAAATGACGCTGTCCGTCCAACAGCACACGTGCAGGTCCAACAAGTCATACAGCATCAGCCTGCATAGGCGTGTGGTCATAGCCCCTATGCACATCTACATCATTCACGGACAGCCTTACCATGCAGCGTGACACCACTGACAATGGCCAGTCATCGATATAAACCCAAACTGACGCACGCCATAATGGTCGCTGAACATGAGCCGCGTGAATCTCTCCGGTTCTGTATTAACTCGCAGGAGGGCATGTTATCCGCATGCTGAAAAATCTGCCCCACAATGAGTTCAGGAGAAGCTTGTTACAATTCCTGACCGCCTTGTTGACACAGATTTTGTCAGCATCGAGTAAAATCCCCTCCTTTTCATGGTAGTCACGTATGTACTGGGCTTTCTCTGCAGGAGTAATGACATGCCCGGGGTAGCCTGACGCCCTGCTTACACTTCAAAAACGCCTCTGACATATTCCTTGAACAAGGTGTCTGTCTTGTTTGGGAAATGCCACACTTCATCAATGCAGACAATCAGGTACCCTTCTCGACAGCTTTCTGAAGTTCAAACGAGACCCACACACCTGACAGCTGTCGCCGCGCCAGTATGCGCACAGACACTGGTCTGGTTTAACTCCGCAGCACACCTGCCACACAACGGAAACATGAGCCTTTGTGACACCTGTAGGGCAGTACGGGGTGGTACAGACCTCTGGGAGGAAGCACGTACACTTTACAAACCCGAAATAGTTTTCTACGACCAAAATCTCGGTGGATAATTTGAGGGTGTCCAACCGGGTATTGTGTTTTTTGACTGTACAGTAGGATACAGGCTTGTGAAATCGTAGTATCTGATTTTCTCATCTGCGTTATCAGCCTTGTGGTACATCTTGATGGCGTTTGTACGCCCTCCAAAAAGGGCTTGTCGTGGGTCGAGGCGTTCTTTGAGCCTGTAAGTGTTGAGGTGCGCCTGAACAGATGGGTCTGAACGTTTAGCCTCCCACTCACATTCCCACATCACCACCACACGCAGACCATGCACACTTTTCAACGCTGATATTTTTCACAGAATGAGTGGTACAGACTGCCATAGGGTTTTTGGTGACAGGATTCACTTCGGTCTGACGCAACACTTGACACATCCGTGAAAAAAGCATCCCGCAAACTCGTAGCATGTGTTTGTGGCCCTGTTATACCCATCCACAAAAAACTGCCCAAATTGTTGCTCACCGTGGTTCAAAGCGTGTCTAATCTCGGAGCCTTCTACCCTGGCCACGTATTCCAGCCATTGCATAGACACCTCAGAATAGGTTTTATTCTGCCGTGTGTATGCGCCTTCATACGTGAGGGCAAGGGTGTCTTTGGGTAGAAAACGCGTTTTGAAAACGCCCATGCAACTCGACGCCAGTGTCGTGAACGCGAACGGGTCGAGGTCTGTGCACCTGATAAATGTCTCACGATAAATTAGACAGGCCTTGCAAGCACTTCTACATCATTAACACAGTAGTGGCGAATTTCTGTCTGGAAATCAAAGGTTTTCACGGACGGTGTCATACCAGATCATGAACCTATGCTTGTCACTGTCAGACATGGTGTTGTACCCGTAATAAGAGGGGTCGGGTATTTCCCACATAGTACTCGTCGCCTGGTGTTGAACTTGTGCGGAAAATACCCCTTCTCCATGTCCTCAAAACCCATGGCAGCCGGTGTCCTGGATAAACGCATGGGTAGAAAGCTGAAAGAATCGATCCAGCGTTGCTGAACGCTTGTCATACATCAGGATGACCCTACTGCCACGCATGGTTACTGTGGGAGGGATCCTGTTGCACAAAATATTCCAGCAGTATGTAATTATCAAACCCAGAGGCGTTGTGTGCAATAAATGTGTACCCCTTATATTTTGGCTGCCGGTACCGTTTAACAAACGTGTCAACGCATTTCAGGGTGTTGAAACAAAATTTGTTTCCCTCTGTGTCCATAGCACACACAAAGTTTGCTTCGTGCTTGCCCTCGTGATAACGTGTCTCAAAATCAAAAAATATGTATTTTGTGTGTGGTTTTGTTTTTTCAGCGGCTGGATAAAACATTGGTGTACAGCATCGCTCTCATTTAGGGCCTCGCCGCAGTGTGTACACTTTGGTGGCTTGCATTTATGCTGCGTTCTTGCCGCATTGTAGGTTTTACCACACTCTTCACAATATTTCACTTTGTCACACGGCGCTGCGTCGTGTTTAGAGTGAGGGTGTTTATGCTGATTATAGCAGTGTCTGGACTTGCAGATTCGTTTACACCCTGTACATTTTACAGTGGCCCCTGTGTGCATGTGACACTGTGTATAACAAACATTGCAGAGGTATTTACAAACGTGCTTAAACGGTTCTGTGTATGAACCGTAACAGTAGTCACACACATAGGTCCCGCCAAAGAAACCGGTTTTATTTACAATCAGGTAATAATGGTCATTGTGCAGGTACATCCACACAGTGCTGGCGTGTACAGCGTCATGGGTTTTGTAACACTGCAGGTGTTTACGCCCTGAACCATGGTGGAATACTACGATTTTTATGTTTAAGTGATGTTCAAATTTTGTGATATCAGAGAGCGACACCTTGTGGGTTTCATCAAATCCTACAGCGCTATGCAGTTGTTTAGCATACTGCATTTTATCAGTGGCAGACAAGCTTTCATTAACAAAATGGGCGAGACAAAGAGAGAAACAAAGACTGTTCTGAGACACGTCGTTTTCAGGGTTATACAGGTGCCTTCCTTCTTAGATAAAATTTCATCATAAGGGACGCTTCCTAGCCTCAGTCTAGAACCACCACCACTACTACCCGTGCCACGGTCACAACAAACTCAGATCATCATCTGTCAGCGACGTGTCATTACTCTGCACAACTTGAGAGACCACCTCCAAAACTCGTCAGCGTTATATGCGTTGTCAGAGCTTAAAACAGCCTGCACATCGCTGGCTAGAGATGGTCCTCTCAAAACCACATTTAATACACTACCTGCAGGAGAGTCCTCTAAGGCTGCACCAATCACGCATGACAACCTCTCTCTAACACCGTCAATTGCCTGGGTGATGTTATCCCGACAGCAGCATGTTACAGCGATCACTCACATTCACACCAGAGACACTCACGGTCCCAGAACTGATAGCAGCATGCTCAGCAGAGACCCCGCGATCACACACATTCACACCAGAGACACTCACGGTCCCAGAACTGATAGCAGCATGCTCAGCAGAGACCCCGCGATCACTCACATTCACACCAGAGACACTCACGGTCCCAGAACTGATAGCAGCATGCTCAGCAGATCAGCGATCACTCACATTCACACCAGAGACACTCACGGCCCCAGAACTGATAGCAGCATGCTCAGCACAGACCCCGCGATCACTCACATTCACACCAGAGACACTCACGGTCCCAGAACTGATAGCAGCATGCTCAGCAGAGACCCCGCGATCACACACATTCACACCAGAGACACTCACGGCCCCAGAACTGATAGCAGCATGCTCAGCAGAGGCTCCATTATCACGCACACATTCACACGAGAGACACTCACAGTCCCAGAACTGACAGCAGCGGCATGGTGATGCTATATTATCGTTGTCACTGTTGTTATTATTAACACCGATTTCTACAATAACATCAGCATTAGATGTAGCGGAGTAGCAGCAACACCAGAACCTGAACCGCAAGCGAGTGATGGTGATGACGCTGATGATGATGGGCATAAAATTCTGTCTCTTAAAAACAGTGCTGTTCTCTTCTCTATCCCCGCATTCTTTTATAATGTATCTGGACCAGCGCATAACACTGCTGTGGCTAGCCAGTACATCTGGTCCAGAGGGTGTGTTAAAACGTTCCCTAACTGTACCTGTCAAAGCACGCCGCCTCTGTAGTGCACTGGGACGAATCGACATTATCAGTAAAATGTGTGCTTTCATTATCTGTGTCATAACGACCATCCCGACCTGGGTGCTCATTCGTTTTTAACATTTTCCTCGGTGGTGCCATTATCTACGTTTACTTAACAATGTGCTCCTGTTTTTCTATACAGTGCGTCTACTAGGTTATTTATTGATGTTGTGATTGTGTGCTGTAATTCAATTAAGGTGCCGACGCTCTGTTTAAGCAAATGTACCTGTGTATTAAGGGCTCTGTAGCGTCGCTCGTTAGTTTTAGTGCTCCTAATCAGGTTTCGCTGCCGCTTGCCAGGAGGAGGTATCGCGTCTCGCAAATCTTTTCTGACGCTGTTCGCGCCTGATTAGCCTAGCCTGATGCCTGCACCTGATTTTGAGCAATGCGTTCTCTCTTGCTAGAACAGCCACTGGGGTGGGAGAATCAGAGGGTGAGACAGGGTCGGTAATAGGCTGAGGACGGGTAGGCAGCTGCTGGGTGGAGGGCGGGACGTATGGCTCAATACACTCTCAACATCAGCATCAACAACTACACCTACACCTACTGGATGAGACAGGGGTGAGTGATAGGCCGGGAGGGCTGGAGGGATGGCTTGGATACGCATCAACAAACACTACACTCTCATCAACATCAACAACAACACCTACTGGAGGAGGCAGGGAAAAGGGATAGGCTGAGGCGGGCTGGAGGCCTGGCCTGGATGTGCATCAATAAATGCTATGCTCTCCTCCTCACCGTTTTCAACAACAACGTCAGCAAAAACACTGGGAGGAGGATATGAAGCGGGTATAGGTGATAATGTCAGTAAGTCGGGTAAGTTACTGTGTCTGTAATCACCAGTACTGTCTAACAGATCATCAAAATCTGGAATATAGTCAGCACCTCTTAATAATGTGGGGATTGTGGGAGATTCCCACACACACACCTCTCCCGCTATGGGAGCAGAAGCAGCACCAGTATCAGCAACGCCAGCCTTCACAGGTGTACTCAGAGAAAATAGATCTTTGCTTACTGTGCTGATGCTGTAGGCTGGTGTTCTGTGGTGGGGAGAGCGACTCCTGCTGACTCCACAAAGCCTCTGTAGATATTCCCACGTTAAATAGCCGCCGGTGGAGGAGGAGGAGGAGGAGGAGATGGCCCGTGTTCCTCACTGATCGATGCCCTCTCACGCTGCTGGGCGTCCGCTGTTCCGCCGACTTCCTCTCGACCGTTAGGAAACGAGTTCACAGACTCCCGACCTCCTCGAATGTGCCGTTGAAGCACTCCTCAACAGCCGTTGGAGCCGATTCTACACCGCCCGATCCTAGTGCGCTCCCGCTTCACCCGCAGATAATCCCTGGACAACCAGTAACGCAGCTACCGCGCGCTTGTTTCTTGCGTGGCCGCCAGCTCAGGCGGTTGAGCACTGTTTATTAAAAAAATACAACATTATTAATATTATTATCATTATTAGGCTGCTATTATTATTATTATTAGTATTATTATTATTATTATTAAATAACGACGTGTCTTACGTGAGAAATCCTTGTCCTGACGGTGTAACCTCTGGAAATTTTCAGCCGGGTAGTCCTGGTGAATCGCCCAGGCACTGTTATGGAAAAAACAACAACAAACAAAACGATATGTTAGCAGTATTCTGTATCCGACACATATTAACATAATATTCATATAAAGTAGCGTTAAAACATTGTGTCTTACGTGTTAAACCCGCTAGAAAACTGATTGAGGGGTCTCAGTGGCCTGCGCTGTGCACTGTGGAGAAAGAGGAGGTAAAACAGATGTTTGCAATGATGCCGCAAGCATTCCCCCATTAATGATAAATAAAATATAAAAATAAAACAGTCTTACGGTATAAAATCTCTAGCAGCAGCGGCTGGAGGGTCTGTTCTGCGCCTTTTCAACGAAAGTGAGCGTCTTTGTGCTGCAGCTGGAAAGTAATACCATTTATTTAGCTTAGTAACACACTCTTTAAAATAATAATAATAAAATACATTCATTAGATCAAGATTTAAAACGAAAATACATTCGTTAGATTTAGAATTTAATAACAGTAATAATGAAAATAAGTAATCACACACAAGCACGCACACTATTAAAATGATATGTTAACTTACGGCTGCTGCAGCGGGGTGCAGGGGCACGGTTTTCAACTCCGGAATCGTCAGCAGCTGTACCTAATGAGAAATACTTTTTTTTTTTTTTTTTGTAGTTGTTGTTTTTAGAATGTTTTTTCTGAGAAAAATTAAGTATCTAGAGAGCAATGTATCCAATATAGTTTAGGCACGCTTAATTGAGGCCATTGTCCGCAGTAAAAGCTGTAGAAAAGGGTCCGCTGTGTTTCACGCAACCTAGACTTTTTTTAAAAAGATCCTCTGCTTGTTTCACTGGGATTTTTATACATTTGGGTAAAACAATAAAACAAACACGACACACATAAAACCCTGATTGGTTGTTGGTCTAGCCTTGCTGTATGATTGGCTACTGTACTTTCTTCTCGTGTTTTGCCCGGACATGTCTGAACATTTATTACACCGAACAGATGCTGCACAGCAGGGGTCGTTGTAAAACATCCGCATTCTTAATTCCTCTGATCTCGACATCCCGGCGCCATGCGCAGTGGTCTGGGCTAGGTGAGGTGTTGAATCAACACTTGTCGCTACTTTTCCGCGAGGTGACGAATCAACACCTGTCGACATTTTTTCCGGTGCAGGGGCGCATGGAGGGGCTTTTGATTAGCCAATAGTTAGGGTTTCATTGGAAACCAGCCCCCCAGAAGGAGGCGCTATGTTTAACCAATGAGAGCTGGATTTCATATGACGGGAGGGGCTTTTTGATTAGCCAATAGTTAGGGTTTCATTGGAAACCAGCCCCCCAGAAGGAGGCGCTATGTTTAACCAATGAGAGCTGGATTTCATATGACGGTGTGTGTGGAAGAACCGGAAGGGGGTGGGGTGGGGTGGGGAGGGGCGGTGTGGGGGGTTCACGTGCACGCACGCACGCACGTCTCACGTGCACGCGCATTTCACATGCACGCGCAAAGCTGGTCCCCTTATACTACTGTCAGAGTCCAGCAGGTGAACACAGTGGAGCATTTAAAGTTGTCTAAAGAGACAGATATTTCCCTATTTTATTTTGTTTCATCTCAAGGTCCAACTAGAAACCTGCTGGGGTCTTTAACATGAAGAGTTCATCTCTCATTAGACTTTAATTAAAATGCTGAACAAGTCAGACCATGAAATGCCTTCCTGTCATGTTACACTTTAATAAGAGAACAGTTCACTCATCTTCTGTCTTTATCTTCTCTCTCCTCTCAGATAGATCAGCTATTAGCTGATGTCAAGAAGCTCAAGGAGGAGAAACAGACGATCACAAACGAGCGGCAGCAGCTGCAAAAAGAGGTTCAGCTTTTATTGATATTGATTTTTGTCTCCACGTATTTGTTTGGTTTTCATTATAAATCTCACGAGCGCTGTTTTATTTTTATTTTAAATGTGAAATAAAATTAAAAAAAAACACACAAAAAGAGTCAAAATATTCAGATTGTAAATTAAGTTAAAGCTACTGGGTTTGTTGCCTTTGACTTTACTCCCTCATTATTTGGGATCACAGACGTCCACTGTTGTAAAACTTTGGATATTTATTTTATTCTGACCTTAAAGTCTAAAGAAAGTATTGAAGTGTTGAGAATTCTGTTCACTCACTGGACTGTACACTTAATGACGGTGTAGGAGCAATACCTTTTTGAGAATGTTTGCACTCGTAATAAAGTTTGTGGCACCACCCTCTTAATGTGGGAAGCGACTAACCAAATTAATAACTCAGTAAATCAATTATTAATCCGTCAGCACACTTATCAGTAATGAATCAATCTCAGTATCTGGGTTATGAATTCTCTACACAGGGATCTTAGTTCCTGCTCAAAAGAAATATACACAGACAACGACTTGGCGATAAATGAAGATTTATTTAAGCTAAATGTGTAACAACTGAATAAATGAATAGCAAATGATAATGATATGAAGTAACACAAAATCAACAGTATATATAAATGGATTAAAACAAGAAGTAACACTTGTGTCAGTTATTTCATTTGGCAATAGTGGAGAGTATGTTAAATTGGGAACGCAGGGATGTGCAAAACCATTTATCTAAGGAATCCTAAATTAAGATTAAGATAATTAAATCTCCTATTCAGCATCAGCTCTTACCACTGCCCAGCGGCTTCACCCTGAGGGAAATTCTTTGCCTCCTTTCTTAGCAGCGAATCATGCAGACGTTTCTCCTGGGGACGCAAACTGTCGCTTTGCAATTCCCAGACTTTCCAGCAGAATGAAACTGGCTGGCACACTGGTGGGGGGAGCAGTTGAGCCTGGGACGTCCTGTAGGTGGCCCCAACGTTGGTTTCCTTACACTGCGGAAAGTCTCTGGGTTTGGCACAAGAACCACTGTGACAAGTGGCTGGCAGCCGCTGGCTCTGATGAATCTGGGGCGAAGAGGCCGGTCGAACAGGCTCTTGTCTACTCTGTTATGATTACTCGCTTATAATAAAGTTGACAACAAACTCATTGGCCGTTGGATATTGCTATGAAAGTTATTACAAACACACATAAAAATGTTGAAGTCGTCTGGCTTCCTCACTTCAGGTATAATGTTACTGAAGGCGCTCGAGATAAAAGAAAAACTGGATAAGCAAAATTTAAAAGTTTAAAATAACTCTGATCGTAAGAAAATAAAAAGTTACGCAGGAACTGTGTATACGAGCGTAAGAAAAATGTAAGAACAAGAGAGACAAAAGAAAGAAAAAGAAGAGTAGAGAAGAGCGAGAGTGAGAAGAGAAGAGAAAAAAATAAGGAAGAGGAGAAGAGAGAAATGTGCCGAGCCCACTTGTTTTTATCCGGCCAAAGTGGGCGGATCTGATAAGGCGGTCTCTTAGTTGTAAAATAGGCTTATTACTTTATTTTAAAGGAAACTTAATGCTTTTTATTATACGAGATCATATACTTTGACATGTTACGTGCGATAAACACATACTCTTCTCATTATGGTCAAAATCGGTTCTTAACATCCAATTAAAATGAATACAATTATTATACCGCGTGTATCAGCAAAGTGCATGTATAAACTGATTCAAATACACACACCGTAGACTAACCTATAGTTGCAAAAAAAAAATGAAGAAGCACATATTCGTGACAACAAGTTGATTAATAAACCCCAAACTATATCTTAATTCTAAATATAATATGGAACTCTTCTTCACTCCGCCACAAGATGGCAGTGTGGCTCCATGTTAAATGAGGGATTAAAAGAAAATGAATTTGCAACTCATTAATCTTTTGTTTTACAGGATTAAAGGAAAATATCATTCAGAGAACAAACATGGATTATGCACATTTACAAGTTTAGAACATGGAAAAGAAAGCAAAAAGGAAACAAATGTATAATTTCACTGGTACTTGGTATTAACATCTGTTCAGTCTCCTCTTCACCCCATTGTGAATGAGATGGTGTGATTCCCTGTGGTGGTGTAAGGGGACATCATGGGATGTACTTAGAAAGCATTGTCTTAAGACTCTAGCTGGGTGTTAATCAAGTGAGTTGCCCCCAGGGTGGATACTTTTAAGATGACATCTGGAACTTTGGGGGATCTCAAGTGAACTTTTTTCCTCTTTTTGGCATAAGGATGGCCAAAAGGAGCATTTGTCAAGACTGGGGGTTGTACAGGGGTTGAGTCCTAAACATGTAACCCTCCGCTGGTCTCTCGTTGGTCTGTTCATTAATAATACTAGTTTGAGGGAAGTCCAGAAAGGGCTGTTCCTCTACAATGGTTACAAAATATAGGAATGAGCATATGTTACTATTTTATCAAATGAGAAATATTTCATTATTTTAACTGTTTAAAAGTCATTGAGAGTATTGTATCATCCACAGTGATGTTATGTTACGGGTCAGTTAGAGGTGGAACTTCCTGTTACATATCTCACAAACAGACTGTTATAAAACTCCAATAATAGAAATCGAAACAGACCTTTTGGGATGAAGGAGGCTGTGTTGTTTGAAAGTCAACACCATTCACATATATTTCAAATATATTGTATTTAACCACGTTTAACAGCAAAGGTAATGTGATTACTGAAACACAGCATTAGCTCAAAAGTAGTACTAAACACTTCAGTGTTTCTTTCAGCTGTTAAAGAGCCCAGAGTCTCCAGGCTCAAAGACTTCTTATAATACAAGGGAAACTAACAGCTGAATGTTTAGAGCATCTGTGTCTGATTATGATTTATAAACATTTAAATCAACATCCATCTGTCTGTCTGTCAGCTGGAGAGAAACAAACAAGCAGCTGAGAGAGACCTGAAGGAAGCACAGCGTCAACTGAAGAACAAGAATACAGAAATCAACAGATGGAAGAAAGATGTACACACACACACACACACACACACACACACACACACACACACACACACACACACACACACACAGTCAGTTGCCTCTTCAAAACTGAAATCTAATTTTTTAAATATATTTCTTTTAATTCACACTAATTGAACAACCTCTGTTCTCCTTTCAAATGTTTATTACAGGAGGAAAAATTCACTGAAAAGTATATTTCCATTCATGTTTCATAACAGACTCATATCAGACCTCGTGAGAGCAGATTTCTCTTTCTCCATTAAAGTAGAGTCCACAGTAGAATCTAACAGTAAATATACAGTATATCAGCATCAGCTCAGTCTGAACTAACAGCACAGTAACATTCTCCCAGCAGGTAGTAAATATGGTAAACAGCTACATACAGCACACAGTCATCAACATATATTTGACACAGTATCATATTTTGTAAATGTAAAGCAGAAGCATCAGTGTCTGGAGTGTTTTTGGTGTGGCAGATGAAAACTGTGTTAGTGTTTCCAGTATAAATCCACTCAGGGAGATGAAACCTGAGCCAAACTGTGCATGAACAGATTCTTATCACATCATCCAGCAGAATTCATTCAGATATTAATGTGATGTGAACATTTACTTTATTAAATCATGTCTGTCTTCATCTCTGCTCATCAGCTCCAGCATGGTGAGCGGGAGGTAGAGAAAGTTGAGAGACTCATGAAGGAACTGGCTGACAGAAACATCGAGGTACATCTTTTCACCCAAATCCTATTTGTTCATATGAAACTGATTTGTTGCTGAAACCAAGAAGATCAAACAATACATGAGAGCAAATCTGAGACTCCAAATAACTGAAACTGGGATGAAGTGACACAGGGGAGTGTAACAGTAAACCTGTTTATTGTCCTGTGAGAGAAAATATGATGAAATTATATTTTACTGATGAACTTCTTGAGATATTTACAGTCTCAGTGTGCTCAGAGTAAACAGGTTAAAGTTGAGCCAAACTATGTGCACATTAAAATGTAATGAGCTCCAGCCAATCAGAAACTAGTTTCCATTCAGACCAGAATATTATGTGCAGTAAATAAAGTAGTGCTAAATACAACTAAATGTCTCTTTTCTCTTTCCTTCCCTCTCAGTGGCAGAAGAAGCTCAGTGATGAGAGGATCAGAAGGGAGGCAGCTGAGAGACAAGTTGAGGCCTTAAAGAAGGAGCTGACGACTAAGGTTATTATTATTGTTATAATTTACCTGAAGCATTGTTTATTCATTTATCAGTGTTTTTAACTCAGTCTGTTATAAATCTTCATAAATCATTGATGTTCTGAAACCAAAAGGAGACATGAGAGCAAATTTAATGCACCAAATAACACACACACACACACACACACACACACACACACACACACACACTTGATTAGCCTTAAATGACAGTGTGTGTTGTCTCCCTCTCAGCCAAAGACAAATGAATCTGTGTCAGTGCAGCACGGAGCCAGCTCACCCACAGGACCTGTTACTGTGCCTGACATCAACTCATTGCCAAATACATCCGTCTTATAAACACATCCAATGAGGTAATGTTGTTTTGGTGTGGATGAACACTGTATGAGTATTTTTATACCCCCCAAAATGAGTGTGTGTGCAGGTTTTTTAAACACAGGAAGGCCTGATAAAATAGGCAACAGACTGCTTTATCATTGAAGTAGACCAGAGCTGTGCACACGGCTCTGCTGCAGACAAGGACGCCTTTGTGTGTGTTTTTATTGTTTCATTTATTTTTGTCTCCGATGTGTCAATGTCTCAGACAAGCCAGACAACAGGTTAGTAAACAACAGACAGCAGCAGGTGAAAATGTCACGGTCGTCACTTCTTTTTTATGTTTCTTACTTCTTCAGTCTGTCTTTCAAACTCAGTGTAAATTAAATTTGTAATTTGTGGTGACCCATTAATGTATTGTGCTGGTAAAGGATTTAAAGTAGTGTGTCCACCAGGGTTTTGTATTCCCATCACTGCCAGTTGGAGCTGGAGCTGGAGCTGTTAAAACGTGTGACTCCGGCAGAGTAGTTTGACCTGGATAACCTTTCCCTGGAATTATTGGTGTCAATAATAACAATAATACTGATAATAATAATAATAATAATAATACTTGATTATTTATTTTATTCTTTCGTTGACTGTGTCTGTAACCTTTGCTCTGTGATGCATACGTACAGATATGGTCCTCAGGTCATCAATACTGTCACCCTCATACTTCCACTGAATTGGACTGGAGAGAGCTGAAGTCCTGGAGCCCTACAGACAAACTGCAGATCACTGTCATCAGCAGCACTGGAGAGACTCAACATCAACTCAGTTTATAACCTCTGACAGATGATATTTAGCCTGCTGTCCAAGATTTTTTTCCTCTTATCTTAACTTGTTGCTCCTGTTAACCACAATAGCCTCCTCATTGTGGTTAGGGTTAGCAAACAGTAAATCACATAGCTTCCTGATCTGGGATCAACAAAATGTTTTTCATGAAAATTGATTCAAATGTCATTATATATATATATATATATATATATATATATATATATATATATATATATATATATATATATATATATATATATATTTTGTTGTATTTTTAGCTATTTGTTTTATTGTTAGTGTTTATATATTTTACTGAAAGGAAACAGCCTTAAATAATTGTTACAAAACTCAGACTCAAAGTGTGAGTCACCCAGGAACTTTTATTTTGTGTGTTTGCTGGATGGAATATTTATATTAGATCTTCACAGATCTTTGTTTTTCTATGTTTTGTTTAGTTTGTAATCAAATTTGCATTGTCTGTTTAGAACTACCTACTCCTTCTTCTTCTCTATAATTAAGACATGAAAAGTGAAATACATCTGATGATATTTTTTCTGAGATAAAAATATAAATAAAAACACCATTTTTTATTTGGAGTGCCATTTGTACATTTTTGATGTTTTGCTAAAATACTTGTACTGAAATTAAAAATATATTAAAGATTATTAAAAAATATATATTATTAGCAATATTCACTGTGTGCCTGCAGATGTGGAAAGTGAAAAATCTGATCACAAGTCTTAGTGAACCTCTGGATATTTTATGGCGCACAAGTTTACAGCTCATTTTGAATGTGAGGTTCACATTATATTATCACAAAGTACACACAAATAACATGTCGCCTGATTCTCTCCTGAAATATGGGAATATGTGACAGACTGAAGCTCAACAGCTCAACTCTAGCAACAATAATCATTATCATACACTGGTTAAAAAGCAAACAAACAGAAACAAACAAGCAAACAATGTCAGAGCCCAATATTTGGCCATGGTTGGCATGATCCACAGTATAAGTAAGGGATAATGTATAATGAGCTGGTGAATACTGGGAAAATAACTCCCGACAGGGGAATAGAACCCCGACGCGCAGGAATTTTCTCCCATTATGAGGTCCAGTGCTGATGTTGTGTGACAAGGTCTGGCATAAGTCAGTTTTCCACTTCATCCCAAAGGCGTTGGACAGGGTTGAGCTCAGGACTCCGCACAAAACTGGGAAAATCTTTCCTTGATTGACCTGACACTGTGCATGTTGACATTGTCATGCTGAAACAGCAGAGGGTGTCCCCACATTGGAAGCACACTATTGTCTAAAATAGAGACACACAGGCCTTGTGCATGCCACATATTGCAAACGTGTCCCTGATCAGCTTTCGAAAAGTAGCTTTTGGCAAGGAGCTGGTTTCAAACACTGTACTACTTGACTACTGTCTCACCTGCCTCCTATTTCCTTGATTGCCTCAGTAGTGTATAACCAGCCATCTTCCATGGGTCAGTTGCCAGACTGTCTTTGGTGTTACACTTGGCTCTTCAGCGCTGATTTCTGATCCTGCCTGTCTGAATCTCTGTCTTTGTGAACAATAACATAACAAGGCAATAACCACCATTTAGCATCTCTACTTGGAGAGTAAGGAGATCCCAAACCCCATTGTATCCTCAATTTGTGGACATTTTCGGTTACTGTAGTTCATTTTTGCATTAGCTGCTAACTCCTGCTAGCTGCTAGCTCTTGCACGATATCAAAACATCACACCCATCCCATCCATGGTCCCGTCCTGCTGCCTTCAGTGCTTTTACTACCTTCTCTGGATGCTTAAAGGAAAGACAGCTCTGTCCAACCAGTCCTTGATTGTACCTTTTATAAGGAACAGCGTGGCAGAATAACAGTGTGAATTTCTGTCTTAAACAAGCAGTGTAAATGTGACACCTCACATGCCCTTATGAGTAACTTTCAGCCTTGATAAACTTCTTTTACTGCAGTGTATTATTTTATAACCAGTAACCTGGCAACTGAGCTCAAAGTTCAGATGTCCATAAACTGAGACAGTCAGAGTGTAACTTAACTCACAGATAGCAATTGTGTTTACACTGGAACTGAAACTTAAACCTAATTTATTGACATGTATTTTTAGAAAGCGTATCATCAACCAGTCACATCTGGTTTGAATCTTCTTCAATTTGTGTGATTATTATAATTATTATAATTATCATTAGTAGTAGTAATACTAGTAATACTAATAGTAGTATTAGTAGTAATAGTAGTTTCATTTTGTGAAAGTGCTTATTCAGAAGGTGTTTTAATGTGGTTTAGTGTTTAATATGTTGCTGATCGAACATTCAACTGCAACAGACATTTGCACACAAAAAACAATACACAGCACAACATTTGGAAGGAGCAATTACTATTATTGCTCAATGAACTACATGGAGCTGTTGATGAAAATTATCTCAGTAAAGGGTCGGGAGCTTATCAATGATTTACAGACTTTGGCCGCACTCACACTCAGGTGAGTTGACTGAGACACACAGCATTCAACAGGTATGTGGTCTTTGTCTCACATTTAATCTGACATAAAGTAGAAACTTTAATAAAAAAGTGTCTGCATGCTGAGTTATGATCTCTGTCAACCACACCGTCAGATAAGAGCAGATAATTAGGTATATACTAAAGCTTTTGTGTGCGAGGGAAAATTGCATGCAGGTGTGAAATGTATTTCAAATTTAGGTCAAGTGTTAGTGAAATGTTTTCTATTTAAAACAACCTTGAAATAATTTGGAATGTTGAGCACTTTATCAAGACACCTGTTTCTTTTATGTATTCTGAGAATTTAGACTTTGTAACATAGAAAGGGCTTTTGTGTAACTAAAATATTAAATGAGCTTCAAGCTTCAAAACACCTTTTAACTTACTATGGGATGTTTAAATGTGCTACAAACGTGACATGTGTGGTAAAATGTGAGTTTTATTTATTGAAGCTCAGACAGACTTACACAAGAGAAAGAAAACTGTACGACAGAAGTGAAAGTATAATGTCATGGCACTGTGAGTATTTGTACAAGAATTGTCACCACAATGAATGAGAATGAAGGAAAAGTGAATGTGTTCTCACAGGTGCTGAGTTTGTGGGAATCAGTCAGATCATCTGTTATCATGACATATAACATGTGTAACTTACTTTAGAGCACAGGAGGTGGCAGTAAAGACATTTTCATTTGTTGGAGTCCCCAGGACAAGTAAAGAAAACAAAGTTCAAATGAAATATTCAGTGTATAACACAGCTCCTCTGATTGACTGCTTTCTCTTAAATGGACACTTAACTGCTTTTTAATCAGCTTTATATCATAGCAATGTGGGTAGTAAATGAACTTTGGTAAACCTAAGAGAGTTTGGATTTTCCGATTCCTGCTGAGCAAAAGTTTTGCTGGCTCTCCGGCTATTACTTGAACTACAGGTTGTTACTCCTCTCATGTGAGCCGTATCCACTTCTCCCTTGTTGCTCTTCCTCTTCTCTGCGGAGTGAATCCCAGACAAGCCCCCAGTGTTACCTCTCTATGACAGCTTACCTGCTCCGAACCATTGCTGGGAAGATGCTAGCTTATTAACTTTGGTTTTAGCTGGTAACTAGCATCTAGCAGACCACTCTGCAGAAGAAAGTATGGCGAGGCATTTGAGTGCCGTTCACCAGCAATGGCTTTATTGCAGTCTTCACCACAAATCAACAAACATGGCCCTCTCATGAGGTTAAACAGTAGCCCTCAGCTTATCTAGACACTTCATTCTGCTGCTATCAGCACTATTTGCTGCATGCGTCTTCACCATGACACCCTGAGGGAGCGGCTTCCCTCCATACACCATGAAGTACACGTCACATCCTCACAAGTTACCCACAAGGCCACTGCCCTTTAAGGGGAAACAGTAGTGAACCGTTCCATATTTTTGAGTCGGCCGTCACCCATGCACATGAAGAGTAGAGAAGCAGCCTTAAATTATCAGAAACATATTTAAATGCCCCGTTTAGCTGTAAAAGTGAGAGTTTGTGAACAGGAAGTGGCCAGCATGCTGTTTCCTGCATAGTGAAGATGGAGGCTGACAAAACCAGATCAAACAGTAAAACTAAGCAGCGCTGATCAAATTTAAACCAAGATTCTGTCACTGTATTGCCTGTTTCTCACCTCAAATATTTTCAGAGACATGTTTTAGTTCACTGTTTAAATGTGAGATCATTGTGTCATTATGTCACCTTCCAGCAGGAGAGTTAATTGGTCTGTCGAGCTGCATTGCATTCTGGTAGTTGTAGGTTTTCCATCTCCTTAGCAAAAGCAAATGCCACAGCACTTTGCTGTGTTTTCTCTGATCATGCAGCATCATTTTGAAAAGTATTTGTGTCTTTCTGCTGCAGAGACAGCCCAGCTTTATGAGAAGACCATCTTTCCTGCAGTGAAATACTTCTTTCAGCATTTTTAGATATAATTTGGGTCCAGTTTTAACATTAAGAACCACTCAAAAGCTTTTTCCGCCATTACTTACTGTCGTCACTGTTTGCTGTTCATCTTCAGCACTCCATGATGCTCTTCCACGCAGACAAAAGGGCCCTTAAATCTCATCTCAGACCCCTCAGTGTTCTGGTTTTCCATCTCCTCCTAACACACTCCTGTAGAGGTAACTCACACACAGATACATCCTCATAGGTCACTATTATGTCACTGATAAGTCAAAGCTATGGGCTGACCACCAGAACTGCATGTTTCCTGTCTGCCTTCAATCAATGAAGGCTAAAGTGCTGACAAGAAAGAGTCCCAGTTATGTTTTCATACAGACGTCACTGCTGTGTGAAGACAATATTCTGTGTTACTAATGCTGTGTCTTATAGAAGTGGGTGAGGCCTCACAGAGTTGAGCAAATGCACTTCCTCTGTGAACATTAAAACACACATTTGTCTTCCAGGTCAGTCTCAGCTGATTGGCTCCTCTCAGCCAATAGTAGCAACACTTGGGGATGACATCATTTTGCCATGTCGTCTGGAGCCTGCGGAAGATGTTACTGGCTTGACGTTGGAGTGGACGAGACCTGACCTGAACCCCAGATTTGTCTACGTGTGGCGTTCTCAACAGGAACTTGTGGATAAAAAACACAAGTCCTTTGAGGGAAGAACATCACTGTTCGTCGATGAGCTGAAGTTTGGAAACATTTCACTGAGACTGTCCAAAGTCAAACTCTCTGATCACGGAACATACAGATGTTTTATTCCAGAAGGGGAAAGACAAACTTTTGTTCAACTAGTTGTTGGTAAGTTCATAATGTATGTGTTCATGGTGCATGTTTAGCTCAGTGTCTCCACCTCCAGAAAAAAGATGAACATATCTGAAATACTAAAAGTCAGGAAGGGGTATCTGCATTAGATAGACACCTTTCAAGAGGCTAAACTAATTTTGCTAATATCTTAATGCACTATGCGCAAGCTGTCACTTCCAATAATTGCATTGTCATTCATTTTTCCTTTCACTCTTCATCAGGTGCCGTCTCCTCACCTGTCATCAGTTTAGCAGGGGTTGATAAAGCCAGCAGTGGAGTGGTGTTACAGTGTGAGTCTGCAGGCTGGTATCCAGAGCCTGAGGTGTTGTGGCTGGACGGTGAGGGAAAGCTCCTCTCTGCTGGACCTACAGAGACAGTCAGAGGTCCTGATGACCTCTATACTGTCAGCAGCAGAGTGACTGTGGAGAAGAGACACAGCAACAGCTTCACCTGTAGAGTCCAACAGAGGAACATCAACCAGACCACAGAGACACACGTCTCTTTGTCAGGTAAAAATGTTCAGGTTTTATGGTGAGGTCACTGTGTTAGTTTTAATAGCTGAGCTCCAGTTTTATCTAAACTCTCTGTTATTCTGTGTTTTATCATTTCAGATGATTTCTTTAAGGCCCAGTACAGTTTTTCCATCATTACTGGTTTGGCTGTTAGTTTGGCTTTTTGGATCGTCATGTTTATTGTGTTACTTCTGTTGTTTTTGTGGAAATGGAGGCAAGACATAATCAGTAAGTCACACATTCATTTAAGTGCTGTGTGAATGTTATTTTCACAGGTTTTAAGTGGAAAGATGTCAGTGTTTATAGGTTAGGGTGTTGATAAAAAGGTGGTGATTGTCGAGTGTCTTATTTTTATTACCCATTGTTCACTAATTTTAGACAGAAATGTCTCTTTGCTGTGATAACCTCCTAAAATGAAAGTAAATGTCTTATATTTTATAAATCTGCTTCCTTTGTTTAACACAGAGACCAAGAGAAGCCAGTTTCAATCTGGTGAAGACGAAAAGAAGAAGACTGATAAACCTGTTGATCAGTTTGTCAATGAAGAAGAAATAAAGCCTTTGAAGGAAGAAGTGGAAAAGAAGAGCAAACCGGTAAGTAAACAGGACATTTGGCCTCAGTCACCAATATCTGCCTACGGTTTTTTCTTCCATTTGTTCTCAAGGAGAGTCCTTAGAAAAGTTTACATCAGATTCACAATGTGTTCTTAAATAGCAGAATGTTTGCACCTGTGCTCTCACCATGATGAATCCCATTGTCAGCTGATTCTAATTAGCACAGGTCAATGCCCTGCAGATCTCTATAAAAACATATAAGACTGCAGTTGCATGTGTACATATAGGAACTAAAGAAGTTGAGAGAAATAGCAGAGAATCTGAAGACCAGACTCCAAACATTAAAGAAATACAACAATAGGTCTGTGTTTTCAAAGGGAGGTGCTGCTACAGAGAATGTATTCCAAATGAGCTGTCACATTTAGCAGTGTCAGGAGTTGATATGAAATAACAAAAACAGATGCATGGAATGCTACAAATAAGTGTTCAACCATCAAATTACAGATGCACAACAATACTGGGGGCAGAGACAAGCACCGTGGGGCTGGTCCAGCTGCGCCTGTGAGGGGGAGACAGGCAGAGAGACGGAAAGAGAAGCCGGGGGTCGACTCACACAAGGTTTCTGTAAGTTGGCCTAATGACCCTACTGTTATACTTGAACTTACTAACATTGTTTATCCTTGGAGTCAATTCGACCCTAGCAACTTTAACCTCCAGAAAATCAGGTACCGTAAAGCTTCAGTTAAACGCCCAGTCTCATTTCCTGGCCCGGTGTGGCTACACATTTTGACAAACAAAGGTCTGTCTCAATTAGAGGCCTGGCCTGGTTGCCAAGCAGTTCATTGTTATAGAAGTTCTTTGAATGTATAAAACAGGTTGTTGGCTAACAACTTGAGCTAACATGAGTTAGATGTTTAGATCGCAGGTAAATGTTTAAACTTGTGTCCCTGTGGAGATGCTACACATGGCTAGCTCAGTTAGATTCTCCACCGTTCAGTTCATTTTACTGAATCCATGGGCAGCAGAGATGACTGTAATTCATTCACACTTACCAGCATGACAAAAACAAGTTGACTGCCTTCTTCTGAATCTGTCATAAAGTCAGAGTATGTGTCCATTCCTCCTTTACCCTGTGAGTTATTCATATTCCTATAGTCTGTAAGGGTCCAGTGATCAAAAGACTCAAAAGATTTTAGCATTAAAAATAATCCAAGTTGTGAGTATTGTTCTAACAGTTTAAAGTGTCGGCATGTCCTAAGTCTCTCTTTCTCTGACGTGTTGTCTGTCGGATCTAGATCAAATGAACGACTCATTCTTGATATGTTATTTGAAGCCTAATTTTTATACAAGTAACATTCACACTGGTCTGAATAAACAGTTCGATTTTATTTCCCATCTTTGCTGAGCAACAGTTTTATGTGAAAGGAATTAACGGCCTGTCCCATAGAGATGCCTGTCCCAAATATACGCCCATTGAGTGATTTAAGCAAATAATAGCCTGGGCTCCTAAATTGATGTTTTATGGTACTTTATGTCTCTTTGTCGACTACCTAAATATCCCTTTAAATTAAAAATAATGCCCCACCCACCCCCTTATACATCAGTACCTATATGTGACTATGGACAAAAATGTGAATTACCATCAAATCTCACTGATTGAACTAACTTTTGTTGTGTTGTACAGGATTTATATGATCCTATATTACATATTATCCACAATGAGCAACCCACTGTAGGTCTGCAAGTCACATCCAAGTCTTTCTAACAGTCCACATTCACACGCCTCCCCTCTAAATGTGTCATCTCAAGTATATCTTTCTCAATTTACAATATTATAAAGAGCACATATGCTGATTGTCTTGGACATGGCTGACAGCATATGAGGTGGGGCCTGGAGCCATTTTGATGACATCAGCAGCACTAGGACTAGGAGCACTTGGAGATGTCTCATAGTCAGGATCCTCCTCAACATTGTTGAGAGACATAGTTTCGAAGGCTGCTGTGCAAATCTTTATGTCTGCGCCTCCCCTGAACTATCAGTGTCCTCAGGGGAACTGTATGTCCCTGCTCCCACGTCACGGGGAATATCAAAGCTTTTGTGGATAGTATGCCCCCCAACCTCATGTCATGTGAGCGACCAGTGGTTCTAGCTCTACTACAGGTATGGGTAGGTAGAGTAAGCCCCTAAAGCAGAGGGATGTTTTTGGAACATTATGACACTGCATGTTACAGTGACCTCAATATCATCATAAACAACTGGAACAAATGTGTGTAAAACAGTGATACTTATATGTTTTATGGAGCTAAAATATGTCCTTCACATTTTTATTAACCTGCCAAAATAAAATATTGCAGCAGCAGCAGCTCCAGGCGGAGCAGCAGAAAAGGAAGGAAGCTGAGGGTACAATTCAGACCCTGAAAGAGAAGCTAGAGACCCAGAAGCTTGAGGTTTGTCTTTACATTTAACACACTAATTTCAATTTCTATGTCATCGATAGTGTGGGCACAATCAGGCTTCTAGCATTTTGTAACTGCTGCCTTCATTTATTTTGGAGTATAACTACAAATATTCATGTTTCTCCATGCATGTCCCTTCATCTTCTTCCTGCTCCCAGTATGAAAGTAAAGAAGCTGAAGTCCAGCGACAACTGCAGAGCCTGAAGGAGGAGCTGGAGACCAAGAACAGGGAGGTTCGTCACCTCAAATGAATCTCTTTGGATTTCACTTCACCTTATCTTGAGCATCCTATTCGTCCACATTTCTCGAGGCAGCAGCTTTATGATACAGTGCTGTTTCGGAAATGAGGGAAACTTTTTAAGATTTTTTTTAAGATTAAGCTTTTAAAAAACATTTTAAAAAAAAGGGACCAGGATCAGCAGTGTTTCTGACTCTGATTTAGGTGTCTTTGTGTTGTACATGTGCTCATAAGCCTTAATGAAAGAACCTGTCTCTCTCTGTACCACTTTAGCCTTCAACCCAGTTGGGAGAAAACAAAGTTGCTCAGTCTGTGTCTTTGGTAAGTATTCACAGTGTAAGTGTGATACTACACTCTAAGGTGTCCTGTAGAAAGCAGTAAACTCAGCACAAAGTGAATGTTGATGATTATTTTATTTTTGTGTATCAGGATGCCTCATTATGTATTTCATGATCTACATAAACCTTCAAGCAGGTGATTGTAAATGAGAACAAATGATGACACACTAAAGACTGTTTTACACTTAATGTTAAAACTATTAATTTTATCTTCCATGAATCAGTATATAATTATTTGTAGAATACACTTGTTGTGTTGTTTTATTTTTCACCATATGTTGTGTTCACTCATTTGATGTAAAACAATGTGTTATTGTGTTGATTTTGGTATCTATCTTTTCCGTCTCTTAGCTTCCCTGGACAATAATCCATAGACAGACACTTGAGAACGAGCAGCAGCGGAGAGAACAAGCTGAGAAACAAATTCAGGACCTGAAACAGATTCTGGATAAAAAGAATAAGGAGGTTCTCACATTTGCCTTTTTAACAATTGATTTCTTTGTATCTTCATGTGCTTTTTTTATATTCTCTGCTTTATGTTAAGTTTATTTACATACTGAAATTTTCATTACAAAAAAATAAACTGTTCAAGTGTCTCCATATGCACCTGCTTTTATGTGTTCATGCAGGTGCAGCAGCACAAGTTGGAAAGTGGAATATAGACTGGAGGTTTTGATGAATGATAAACACAGCCAGTCACATCACTGGTGTCATAGCTCAGAAAGAAGCAGAGCCAATCACAGTGGCGCATGATATATGAAATATAAAAATCATGTTGTTGTCTGGATGGTGCACAGTGGCAAGACTTGAATACTCAGCATTTTTTTGTCAGTATATTAGTACAATGGCATGAGAATAATAAGTATAAGTACAAATAAGTACAATTTTAAAAAGTGTAATTTTTTTGCCCCATTTAAAATCATGTCTTTCATCTTATTTCTGTTCGTCTCTCTCCTCTGTCGGAGCAGCTCCATGAGGAGCAGCGGAGGAGGGAGGAGGCTGAGAAAAGAGTAAAGACCCTGGAAGAGGAGCTGAAGATCAAAGAGGATGAGGTCCAGAAACACCGTGTCCTCCTTGCTGGACAGCAAAATACCACACACACAGGCAAAGGGAATTTAAAGGTCAGGAAAACAATCATTTTTTATGTTCACCAGAAGAGTGTGTTTAAATTGAGAATGTTGTCAATGACAGGGCAGGAGAAGAGGAAGGATTGGGTTACTGCAAGCAGGATGAATCACAGCTGACTTTGAGCTGATTAATCTAAAAATTCACCTTGAAACTATATGGTGTGAAGGTTTGTTTGTATTTTCTAATGACTAGAGGTCAAAGTGGGTAACTTGTCATTTATAACTGAGACTGAAGTATAGCTCAAGTTTGGAATGAAACAGACAAATTCTGTTGTATTCAAGATTTTAGGTGTACTTGACATACAGCAGGTGTCATGTCCTCATTCACGTGGCCTTATAAACTCATGACTTGCATCTTGTCTCTGTTCATCTCTCTGTCTGGTAAAGAAGCAACTTAAGAAGCGTGTCCAGAAGCAGCAGGGCAAGGAGGAACCTGAGACGGAGGTCCAGACCCCGAAGGGCAACAAAAATGCCAAGGTCAGGAAAATACCAAATGTTTGTAGCGCTGCTCACACTGGTTGTTGTGCCACCACGAAAATAATAATAATAAGTGTTAATATTGGTTGACACCAAGTAGCATCCAAAACCCAGGCAAGTTGAATTTCAGACTGAGACCAGAATAATTAGAGTCCTGTTTCATACCAAAACCCATAAACCAGCAAAACCAACAAAACCAGCGATTTCCAAATTAAAACAAAACACATGTAGAAATTTGCCCTTTAAAATTCTTCATTGTTTCTTTGTCACTAGGGCAATGTTGTCACTTAAATATGTCCACATAATTAAGCATGTCTTTCATGTTTCTGTCTTCCCAGACTAAAGACAAACAAGCTGAAGTCCAGCAGCTCCAGGATGAGAATCAGACGACGGAGAACAACCAGCAGACCCTGAACCAAAAGGTGGAGATCAACTCGCGTGCGTGAGCACGAGAAGACATCTGTAGCTCTTTCACTGTTCATCGACACTTTTCTTTTCAGAACTCTCATCTGTCTTTGGCCAACAACATGATACGATGATTTAATTCTGTCCGACTTCCTTTAAGACCTCATATGAACAGACTCCTTTAAAACTACAATAAGAGAAAGTCAGATAAACTAATTATGGATCTGGTATGTTGTTCAACACTGTATGAAGACCTGTCAACAGTGTCACTATTTACAGATACAAAGCATTTGAAATACATAAATACATTGTATTGAACCAGGTGTATTTAACCTTTTTTGCCCTGTACATCACACTCATACAGAAACACATAACGTCACTTTGTCTATGCTGTGTTGTCTCAGGATCACAATCTGACCAGACCAGCCAGTCAGGACTCAGCTGAGAAAGACATCACTGTGGATGAAGTCAACGTGGACGGCAAATATGTTCGTCTCAGCAACAACTCTGAAAAGGTAATGTCATTATGTCTTCATAAACGCTTAGAGAGTTCTACATGAGCGCATGTCTCAAGTTTTATAGTCACACAATAACCAAGTGTAACCATAGATATCCCAAAGGGGGTCATTCAAACCCAGACAGTGATGCTGCCATGGTCCAGTAGAACCACAAAGACTTCTGGCAAACTGAGTCACACACTGTTCACACTACTGTATGTTACATTCACGATGTTTTGTGAAGACGTGTAAAATATTATTTTAATTAGTGTATCTTTGTCTTATCTTCACTCTCCCACTGAATTTCCCTCCTGCAGGACCAACCAATGGGAGACTGGGAATTACATATACGAGTCAACAAAAGAAAACCAATCAAATACCAGTTTTACCCCTCATTCATACTGAAGGCTGGAAACGCTGTCACTGTGAGTTTTTCATGACTGTTAGTTGATGTTTTTTCCTCTTTGTTTCTTTTCATTCTTTGTTATTTATTCAACTCTCACTCTCACTCAACATGAAGATAACTGTGACCAAATCTGGCAGACATTTTAACTTGTTGTTAGTAGAGGGTTTCATCAGCAAATGATGAAAGGTGATGAAGGAGTCAGCTGACTCAATGTTTGTATGAAGAGTCAGAGTCTGGTGGTGGATGGCTCACACAGGACTTTCACTAGGAGACCTGAGTCTGTGTCCCATGTGAAACCAAAAGACAACATTATTTTAAGTATGCGACATGTGTCATGTTGAGTGTGCCATTTGTTACATATGTCACGTGACATAAACCATGTCACTTTTTATATTAAACCTAAGCATGTATAGTCTTTGTGTCTAAACCAAACAGAAGTGAAGGTGAAACCTAACGACACTGCTCCTGATGCTAACAGGCATTTATTGCAGTGATATCAGTATTCTGAACATCTTAACTCATATCTTTGACACTCCTAAGCACTAACAGTGCCTATCTAATGGAGTGATAAGATTCAAAATTGATGGCAAGTAACTTCTTGTATGGTGAATCTGTGAAGTTTCATCTTTTCAGATCTGGGCTTCAGATTGTGGTGTCAGCTGTGAGACCTCTACTGACCTGGTGTGGTTTGGCCAGAAGTCCTGGGGCACTGGAGAGGAACTGCTGGTCACCATCTACAGCAACACTGGAGAGGTCTGACATCACATCACATCCCATCACATCACATCACATCACATCACATCACATCACATCACATCACATCACATCACATCACATCACATCACATCACATCACATCACATCACATCACATCACATAATAACACATTATACGACCAACAGTATGTGGACACACACACACACACACACACACACACACACACACACACACACACCTGTCCACCTACATAGTGTATGTAGGTCTGTTTTGTGGGGGTTGGTCAAGGCCCCTTAGTTCCATTTCAGAGACACCTTAATGCCATAGCATACAGTGATACTGGAGATAACGGCATTCTTCCATGTTCGTAGCAACACTCATGGGAAGAGTCTTTCCTGTTTGAACTTTACACTGTCCCCATGCACAAAGCCAGGTCAATAAAGAAATGATTTTCAGCAGTTTGATGTGGAAGAACTCGACTGATCTGCACAGAGCTCTGACCTCAACCGCCAACTGTGAGCTCAGCATCAGTGTTGGACCCCAGTCATGTTCTTTGGTCTGAATGAGAGCAGATCCCTGCAGCAGGTTCAACATCTGATGGAAAGGCTGACACCAGAAGAGTTGAGACTGTTTGAGCAGCAGCAGATTAATGATCATGGTTTTAGACTGACATTTAAATCAGGGTTGGTCCACTGTAAAGGCCTATGACCTCTGACCTCTACTGTTTTGTTGCTTTTATTTGATTGTACCCACTGCTTAACACTTGTGTGTGTGTGTGTGCATGTGTTGTCTCTCTCTCAGCTAGAAGTAAGGCGAATGCTAGCGCTTCTGAACTCTCAGGGTAATCCCCAGCAGCAGCAGACTCACCTGGTCAGTCAGGATTCAGCCATGGGAAACATCACTGTGAGTGACATCGACCTGAAGGGCAGTTATGTTCGTCTCAGCAACACGTCCACTAAGGTAATGCTGTGTGTGAATGAACACTGTGTGAGTTCTATATGAGCATGTGCAGTGAGATTCATAGCTGTACATTAGGAAAGTGCATCCAGGGATATTCCAATGGGTCATTCAAACCTACATAGTGATGCTACCACAGCCAAATAAAACAAAATGACTCCCAGCAAGCTGAGTCACACACTGTACAAACGAACATGGTGTGAGTTCTATATAAGCACGTACAGTAAGTGAAAAACCAAGTGCATTCAGGGTCATTTTATCCCAGACAGTGTTGCTGCCATGACTCAGTAAACCACAAACACTTCGAACAAGCTGAGTCACACACTGTACAAACTACTGTATGTTAGACTCAAGATGTTTTGTGAAGATGGAGAAGATGTAAATGTACTTATTATCTCTTTGTCTCATCCTTTCTCTCCTGCTCCATGTTCCTTTGTCAGGACCAACCATTCAAAGGCTGGGAATTACACATAGAGGTCAACGACAGAAAACCCATCGTGTACAAATTTTTCTCCTCATTCATACTCGAGGCTGGAAACACTGTGACTGTGAGTGTTTCATGATTGCGTTTATTTGTCTCTTTGTTTCTTTTTTCTTTGTCATTTATTTAACTCTCCCTCTAACCCTGTGTTGTATGGCAAATCTGTGATGTTTCCTCCTGTCAGATCTGGTCTTCAGATGATCCTGGCAGAAACAATCCTCCCACTGATCTGGTGTGGTTTAGCCAGAAGTCCTGGGGCACTGGAGAAGAACTGCTGTTCATCATCTACAGCAACACTGGAGAGGTCTGACATTATCTCACATTTAATACATAAAATCATTCTACATTTTACATTCATGAAATATTTTATAGCCAACTGGGCAACAGGGAGAAGATAATCATTTTAATTGTGATATTCCACATGAACACAGCTGATACTAAGTAAACACAGATCATTTTAATCTGCATTGATAAAAGAGAAGTTTACACACAGACCTAAGAACTGAGGCAGGAAAAAAAGACAAGTATAATTTCAACCAGATATGATTTGGGTCCCAGCTCTGAAACTGTGAAGACCTCTCATGCTGACTGTGAGCCAGGATTTATCACCTACATTCGTTGCCAGCCTCACTATTTTTTAAGTCTGAATGGAAGCCAATCACTGCAGCAGGTTCAACATCTGATGGAAAGACTAGAACCAAAAGAGTGGAGACTGTTAGAGCAGCACATCAATAAATAACGTCCCTGTGTCCACACGCTCTGTTCTGTTGTCCACATAGTTTTGGCCATAAATTGCAGTCATTAACTCAGCTGTTATACAGTGTTATTTTCTCTCTATCTTGTACCTTAGTACAACAACATTAACACCACTTTTCTTTTCTCTATCATGAACAGGAAATGGTCAGGATGTTGAAAACACCAAATACTGCTGCTGTGTAATCCAGGAAACTTTGGGTGGTTAGGTTGTATTGGCGATGATGAGGAGTTTGAAGTGGATACGCTGGGGGATGGGGCACCAGTGGAAGCTTTAAAGGACGGGAGTGATGTGAGAAGATGAGCAGCAGAGTTGTGGATACATTCTAGTTTCTTAAGGAAAATTGGTTTGCATGGTTTGGATGTTATTTCAGTGATGCAGTTGGTGATGGTGGAATTTAGTTAGTTTAGTTTTTTAGGTTATTGTTTATTTGACAGGGACATCGCACAATCAGCAAAATTGCACCGGATTTAGCTATCAGCTAATTCATATCTGTAGTCCCTGGGCAGACAGACAAAAAACAAAATAAAAACATAACAATACATATGACAGAGTAAAACATGACAAGTACAGGACTAAATATAAAACATGACAATACTTCTAACACAGCACAACAACAACAGATAAACAGGAGTTGAGACAAAATGACAGCACAACTATGCATGCATATGACACAACATGACAGCACATGACACAAAACCAGAAAAAAAGGAGTGATGGCTTTGGTGGAGTTGTGGAGCTGAATGTCGTTGGTGAAGCAGTGAAACTGGAGTCCATGGTGTCGGATTATTTGACCAAAGAGGAGAATGTACAGGATGATGAGGGGGCCGAGAACTGAACCCTGGGGAACACCTTGGGAGAGGGGAGCAGTGAGGGATTTGCTGTTGTTTATGCTGATGAACTTATGTCTATTGGAGAGGTAGGATTTGAGCCAGGAGAGGGCAGTGCTAACCTACTGTATGTTTATATTTCACTGAAAATAACAATCGTCATTATTAAAATAAAATATCATTCTGAAATGTCATATATTAAACTGTAAACGGGGAAAATAAGCTCAAAATATAAAAGTTAGTTAACATAACTTTTGAAACTTTTATCAATGTATTTTTAGTGAATCTGATTTGACTGCTAAATGCTCCACTGATTTCTTGAACACAAATGTACATTTACAGCAGGGTCATGCCACAGCTGACCTCTGGATCTTCTTCACACTGAATATATTGTTTTGCCATTCTACCTTTTGTATCATTTGTAATTTATATTGGATTTTTTTCACATCATCTTTTCATAATAAAGAGATAAAAAGCCAAAAGTACATGTTTGATATTTTATTTCCAAGAGTCCTCATACTGATGTACATCATAACAATATTCACAGATATCAACATCCAAACATATTTTGTTTTTTTGTCAGTGAGGTACAACTTTACACTGCATTAGATAGATAGATAGATAGATAGATAGATAGATAGATAGATAGATAGATAGATAGATAGATAGATAGATAGCCTCCTGACCGCGTCCTCTACAGATACATTATATCTACTCGTGTGGTTTGTGTCTAAGAAGCTGAAATCATCACCAGCAGCTGTCGAGTCTAAAATAAAACACAGAACTACACATGCTGAGAAACCTTTCAGCTCTTCAAAAGGCTGTCTGTGGTTTTGAACCTTGTTCTGTGTGAGAAAGTCTCACAGCTGCTGCAAGTGTCAACATGTGATGAAGAGGAGTTTGACACCTCACAGCTGAACATGACTTCTTAAACAGAGGAGGTAAAAACAGATGGAAATACAATGTTAAACAATCTCAGTGATCACAAAGCATGATGGGAGCTTCTCTGCTTATGTTTGTGCAACTGTAACTGTGAGTTTGCCACAGTGCAGCAGTCCCACCAGCAGCAGCAGCAGAGGCACCATCACTATGGTGAACACCGTCCTTAAGACGAGGACGACATGTATGAAGAGGTCTGAACAGGGACAAGTCTCTCTGTGATGAGCTGCAGAGACAAGAGAACATATCTGCTGTAACATCATGACAGTATTAACAGTATGTAACAGGTTGTCTCTGAGAGCTGCTGGAGCACAAGTTGAACACTGACACATTTTAAACAGTGTCATGTCTCACCTCTGACAGCCATCCAGCTCTCTGGTGACTCTCCAGCTCCAGAGATGTGACACTTGTAGAGTCCTTGATCACACTTGGAAACACTGTGGATGGTCATCTCTCCTGTAGAGCTGCTCCTGATGAGGACGCCATCTTTGTAGAAACCAGCTGAGAGGTGGGAAGAAGACATCTTCTTCCTGCAGGTCAGAGTCACGTTGTTGCCTTCTTCCACAGGGAGGACAGGACTCTCCAGGATCACTGAACCAGCTGAACAACAAAGGTTTGCCTTTAACTTTAAGTTATCAATATATGCAAGCCATTGCTGTTTTTACAGAGCTTCCTGCACACCTCTTTTACATACGTACATTTGCTCACGTTTGTGTCTGAGAGTCTAAATCTAAACACAAAACCATCATAAACTGAAAACTGGCCTCTTAAAAATAGTTCCTGCATCAGTGCCTCTGTGGTTTTAACCTCTTCTTGTGTGTGAGAAAGTCTGACAGTTGCTGCTATTAGCATACACCATAGTCTCAACATAGTCCTAGCAGCAGCAGCAGCAGCAGCAGAGCCACCATTAGAACAGTCAAAACAGGTATTTAGAGGAGGGGAAGTGCTTCAACAAAAGAGCGTATATCCTCTGGAACACCAGGACAGTATTAACAGACAGACAGTAACAGTACGTTAATATGTAGCAGGCTGTCAGTGACGCCATGATTTAGCTTTCCTCTGGCACAAATTAAAAAATCTGTTGGGTTTGTGTTCTGCTCTTTAAAGAACCATCAGTAGATCATATAATATAACCAATAAATAGCACTGCAGAAAAATATCCTAATTTTAGCTACTTTAATTTTAAACAGTGTCATGTCTCACCTCCGACAGCCATCCAGCTCTCTGGTGACTCTCCAGCTCCAGGGACGACACACCTATAGAATCCTTCATCAGACTTGGAGACATTGTTAATGGTCATCTCTCCTGTAGAGCTGCTCCTGATGAGGACGCCATCTTTGTAGAAACCAGCTCTAAGGTTAGAAGTCGTCTTGTCTCTGCAGGTCAGAGTCACATTGTCTCCCTCCATCACAGGAAGAGCGGGACTCTCCAGGATCACTGAACCAGCTGAAGAACAAAAGTTTTATAAGTTAGTTTCTGAATGTGATGAAATACTATATTTGCTGACTTCGTGCGACTTGGTGATATCAATCTCTCCTCTGGGTTCAACATGTTTTCTTTTTTTTTTCAGAAAATAATGTTATGGATATGAAGCAAATACTTCTCACAAAAACTTACCAGTGATGACAGAGATGTTGACACTGTTGCTTCTCTCTCCTCCTTCAGCCTCACACCAGTATTCTCCGCTGTCTTCTTGATAGGCTCTTTGAATGGTGCAGGAGGATCCTGATGGCGTCCTCTTATCACATACTGGTTCAGATTCGACATTATTCCTGATCACTCTCAGTTTAGTCGAGCCATCAAAGCCCTCACAGTCAAAGGTGACAGCGTCAGATTTAAAGTGTTGCAGTCTGTCTGGAGTGATACGAAGAAAAGCTGCATCTGAAACCAAGACAGAAATTATGGTGTCGCTAAAGAAACATTCAGAACTGGATAAATATGATGTTTATGTTAAAACAGAATTGCCAAAATTACTGTGACAGATTAAATTTGGGCTTTTTGCAAGATACATTCTGGTGTTCACTGGCAAAGTGTGCATTCATGTTAAACTGAACACAATAAGAGGTCAGTATTCAACCTTGGTTCTTTAAATGGAAAGATGATGAACAAAATGCTCAGGAGTTTTTAGAATTTTGTTTTTGTCACTCACCACTTTTCTGAGTGTAACTGTTGAGCAGAGTGAATTCAAGCATCACTGGATAAAGAAAGGAGCTAAGTTAAATATCAGACATAGATGTTCGATATACAGGATGGAAAACTTAGTAAAGAAATAAGAAAAGCTGAGACTCAGTACTCACACAGTGTGAAGCAGAGAGCTGTGACCTCCATGGTGTCTTGCTGCGGACTGACTGAGCACCAGACTGAAATACAGCTCAAGTACGTAGGCGACAACTTCCTCTTCCTGTTCAGTTTGATCCGGATGTTGATGCAAAAAGTGGAGCCAGAGTCACATTGGTTCGACATACAGTTTGTCAGTCTTGAGTTTTAAGTACAAGAGGGTCGACCATCTGCCACTCCGGTTGGCTCAGGTACATAGCTGGTTGAAATGTAAAACTGTTTAAAACTGTAGCTGCTGGTTGTGAACATTAATCACTGTTCTAAATTGAGTCAACAACAGCTGGTCATAGATCTCAGTGATTATCATCTGAATTAAATGTTGAAGGAAGATTCAAGTATAGAAATCATGGTGACCAGGTAGAATGACGCAATACTTGGAAAAACATGCCCCAAAGTCGTGTTTTTAGATAAGTATTATTATTCTGCTGTTGTAGCAGGAACGACAAATCCAGGGCCTGCTCCACCAGGAGGAACCCAGGGCCCTCTGCACCAGGAGGAACCCAGGGCCCACTGCACCAGGAGCAACCCAGGGCCCACTGCACCAGGAGGAACCCAGGGACAGCTGCACCAGAAGGAACCCAGGGCCCTCTGCACCAGGAGCAACCCAGGGCCCACTGCACCAGGAGGAACCCAGGGCCCACTGCACCAGAAGGAACCCAGGGCCCTCTGCACCAGGAGCAACCCAGGGCCCACTGCACCAGAAGGAACCCAGGGCCCTCTGCACCAGGAGCAACCCAGGGCCCACTGCACCAGGAGGAACCCAGGGCCCACTGCACCAGGAGCAACCCAGGGCCCACTGCACCAGGAGGAACCCAGGGACAGCTGCACCAGAAGGAACCCAGGGCCCTCTGCACCAGGAGGAACCCAGGGCCCTCTGCACCAGGAGCAACCCAGGGCCCACTGCACCAGGAGGAACCCAGGGCCCACTGCACCAGGAGGAACCCAGGGCCAACTGCACCAGGAGGAACCCAGGGCCCACTGCACCAGGAGGAACCCAGGGCCCTCTGCACCAGGAGGAACCCAGGGCCCGCTGCACCAGGAGGAACCCAGGGCCCACTGCACCAGGAGGAACCCAGGGCCAACTGCACCAGGAGCAACCCAGGGCCCACTGCACCAGGAGCAACCCAGGGCCCTCTGCACCAGGAGCAACCCAGGGCCCTCTGCACCAGGAGCAACCCAGGGCCCTCTGCACCAGGAGCAACCCAGGGCCCTCTGCACCAGGAGCAACCCAGGGCCCACTGCACCAGGAGGAACCCAGGGCCAACTGCACCAGGAGGAACCCAGGGCCCACTGCACCAGGAGGAACCCAGGGCCCTCTGCACCAGGAGGAACCCAGGGCCCACTGCACCAGGAGGAACCCAGGGCCCACTGCACCAGGAGGAACCCAGGGACAGCTGCACCAGGAGCAACCCAGGGCCCACTGCACCAGGAGGAACCCAGGGCCCTCTGCACCAGGAGGAACCCAGGGCCCTCTGCATCAGGAGGAACCCAGGGCCCTCTGCACCAGGAGCAACCCAGGGCCAGCTGCACCAGGAGGAACCCAGGGCCCACTGCACCAGGAGGAACCCAGGGCCCTCTGCATCAGGAGGAACCCAGGGCCCTCTGCACCAGGAGCAACCCAGGGACAGCTGCACCAGGAGGAACCCAGGGCCCTCTGCACCAGGAGGAACCCAGGGCCCACTGCACCAGGAGCAACCCAGGGCCCACTGCACCAGGAGCAACCCAGGGCCAACTGCACCAGGAGGAACCCAGGGCCCTCTGCACCAGGAGGAACCCAGGGCCCACTGCACCAGGAGCAACCCAGGGCCAACTGCACCAGGAGGAACCCAGGGCCCTCTGCACCAGGAGGAACCCAGGGCCCTCTGCACCAGGAGGAACCCAGGGCCCACTGCACCCGGAGCAACCCAGGGCCCACTGCACCAGGAGGAACCCAGGGCCCTCTGCACCAGGAGGAACCCAGGGCCCACTGCACCAGGAGGAATCCAGGACCATCTACACCAGGAGGAACCCAGATAGCCAGGCCCTGGGTTCCTCCTGGTGAAGATGGTCCTGGATTCCTCCTGGTGCAGAGGCCTCTGGTTTGAAAGCACATTTCACTGCCAGTCCTTCAGCCTTTATCTTTAAACCAGGAGCGCCACCTGGTGGGGTCAGAAAATAAAGAAAGTGGTTCATGAGGCTTCATTTGGCCATCACTGCCTATGGGATGTTATGTATCGGTGCATCAGACGCCACCAAGTACCACCACAGACTGTCCAGGAGCTCACTGACGCCCTGATCCAGGTCTGGAAGGAGATCCCCCAGGACACCGTCTGCCGACTCATCAGGAATATGCCATTTTTGGGATTGTCTACTGGCAGGTGGGGGCCGTAGTACACACTACTGAGTCACATGATGAGTTGATGTGATAAAAAAATTCACACATGTTGAATCAGCCTGTGAGTAAATTTTTTGTGTTTTGATTTTCAGTGTGTTTTTGAATCCAGCCCTCAGTGGGTTGATGACTTTGGTTTCCACTGTTTCTCACCGTGGTCAGTTAGCCTGCCCTGCAGGAGTGCTGTGTTGTGTTTTTTTGGCAACTCGTTCAGAGACGTTCTTGTTCTAGAGTCTCACGAGTTGCAGGCTAACTGACCACGGTGAGAAATGATGCTATAAAAGTGGAGTAAATTACGTCGTTTCAAGTCAGTTTTGCATGTGGCAGCCTCAGGGAACTTTCATTACATTTTTATTACATTTTCAAAAGTGGGTTCCGTGCAATTCAAGTGTATGGAAAAATCCAGCTAGCCGCTATCCTCTGATACCCCGAATGAGTTTTGTGGATTAAAAAACTACACTGGTCGGCATGAGGGTCAGTAAGTACTGTCTGTATTTTCATTCTAAAGTGGCCATGTCCTTTAATATGGCCTTTATGTTGAGTTTGTTGCTGATGAATGTTGCAACAGTGAGACACATTTACACTTACATTTATCCCTTCATAACTCCCTGAGCTGCTGATAAAACAAAGTAAGTAAAGGTCAGGAGCTTATCAGTGATTTAAGGACTTTGGCCACGCAGTCAGGTGAGTTGACTGAGACACACAACATTCAGCAGGTATGTGGTCTTTGTCTCACATTTAATCTAAAAAAAATTAGAAACTTTCAGTGCAAAAAGTGTCTTCATGCTGAGTTATGATCTCTGTCAACCACAACTTTCAATCAAAGCAGTCTTTTCTAATCAAGACACCTGTTTGTTTTAACACCTAACTGTGACAGAGAGTCTGTACTGTGATGAATGTACCGAACACCCTGGACTTTGTAACATAGAAAAGGCTGAAGTGTAACTAAAAGATTAAACAAGCTTCAAGCTTCAAAACACCTTTTAATTCACTATGGGATGTTTAAAAGTCTTAAGCTACAACAATGAAATGTGTTTTACTGAACGAAGCGCAGACAGGCTCACACAAGAGTAACAGAAGTGAAAGTACGATGTCATGACTCTGTCAATGTTTGTTAAAGAGTTGTCACCACAGAGAATTAAGGAAAAGTGAATGTGTTCTCACAGGTGTTGAGTTTGTGGGAACCAAACAGAGGATATAATATAATAAAATATAATATGTGAATATAATATGTGTAACTTACAAGAAGAGCACAGCAGATGGCAGTAGAGATTGTTTTATTTGTTGGAGCCTCCTGTACAAGAACACGACATATACAGACATGATGGCATGGTTAAAATATATATATATAATGATAATAATAGAATATTTTTCAGATTAATAGCATAATTTAAAAATAAAGTAAAAGTTTTTGCATTAAGAACCACTGAAAAGCCTTTTCCCTGAAGCTTAACACCATCGTCACTGTTTGCTGTTCATCTTCAGCACTCCATGATGCTCTTCCACGCAGACAAAAGGGCCCTTAAATCTCATCTCAGACCCCTCAGTGTTCTGGTTTTCCATCTCCTCCTAACACACTCCTGTAGAGGTAACTCACACACAGATACATCCTCATAGGTCACTATTATGTCACTGATAAGTCAAAGCTATGGGCTGACCACCAGAACTGCATGTTTCCTGTCTGCCTTCAATCAATGAAGGCTAAAGTGCTGACAAGAAAGAGTCCCAGTTATGTTTTCATACAGACGTCACTGCTGTGTGAAGACAATATTCTGTGTTACTAATGCTGTGTCTTATAGGAGTGGGTGAGGCCTCACAGAGTTGAGCAAATGCACTTCCTCTGTGAACATTAAAACACACATTTGTCTTCCAGGTCAGTCTCAGCTGATTGGCTCCTCTCAGCCAATAGTAGCAACACTTGGGGATGACATCATTTTGCCATGTCGTCTGGAGCCTGCGGAAGATGTTACTGGCTTGACGTTGGAGTGGACGAGACCTGACCTGAACCCCAGATTTGTCTACGTGTGGCGTTCTCAACAGGAACTTGTGGGTAAAAAACACAAGTCCTTTGAGGGAAGAACATCACTGTTCGTCGATGAGCTGAAGTTTGGAAACATTTCACTGAGACTGTCCAAAGTCAAACTCTCTGATCACGGAACATACAGATGTTTTATTCCAGCACTGGCCAGGCACACTGTTGTTCATCTAGTTGTTGGTAAGTTCATAATGTATGTGTTCATGGTGCATGTTTAGCTCAGTGTCTCCACCTCCAGAAAAAAGATGAACATATCTGAAATACTAAAAGTCAGGAAGGAGTATATGCATTAGATAGACACCTTTCAAGAGGCTAAACTAATTTTGCTAATATCTTAATGCACTATGCGCAAGCTGTCACTTCCAATAATTGCATTGTACATTGTGCTTTTTGCTCATCATCAGGTGCTGCGTCCTCACCTGTCATCAGTTTAGCAGGGATCGACAGAGACAAGGGGGGAGTGGTGTTACAGTGTGAGTCTGCAGGCTGGCATCCAGAGCCTGAGGTGTTGTGGCTGGACGGTGAGGGAAAGCTCCTCTCTGCTGGACCTACAGAGACAGTCAGAGGTCCTGATGACCTCTATACTGTCAGCAGCAGAGTGACTGTGGAGAAGAGACACAGCAACAGCTTCACCTGTAGAGTCCAACAGAGGAACATCAACCAGACCACAGAGACACACATCCAGGTTCCAGGTTAACATGAATTATAAACTGTATAATGCAATAACTGTATTTGTTCACATAGCAGAGGTGCTTTTTTAATAAATGACACATTATTCTGTGTTCTTGTTTTTGTTTCAGATGATTTCTTTCAGGTCCAGTCCACTCACTCTTCTGTCACAACTGGCTTGGCTGTTGGTTTAGCTGTGTGTGTCCTGATTATTGTGTTACTTCTCTTTGTGGTGTGGAAATGGAGACAAAACATAATCAGTAAGTCACAAACTAGCAGTGCTTCATGACTGTCAAGTGATATTAAAAGTGTAGTTATTAAAATACCAGCATTTTGGATCATGGAATGAAAAAGAAATGCTGTGGTATATGCACATTTATTTCCAATAAGTCAAACTGTCAGGTGTTTTATTTTTATTACCTATTTGATACATCATTTGAGACTCAAATGATTCTACACTGTGTTTCCCCAAAATGGAAGTAAATAAGAAATAAGAAAGTGTCTTGTGATTTAAGTTTCCTGCCTTTGTTGTTTTTACACAGAGACCAAGAGAGGCCACAGTGAGGAAGAAATAGAGGCTTTAAAGGGAAAAGGGAAGGAAGAGAGCAAACACGTAAGTAAAGATAAAGAACATTACTTTCAGTAAAGGAGGAGGAAAAACAAGAGCAGCAAAAGTAAAGTTTGTACTGACCAAGAAGGAAAGAAAACAAATGACATTAAAAAATCAGGATCAATTGCAGTTACATTCAAGTGCTGTAGACATCAAAAATCACATCCCACATCATGTCTCTGTTCGTCTCTCATCTCTCTGAGCAGCTTCACGAGGAGCAGCAGAGGAGGGAGGAGGCAGAGAGGGAAGTTCAGACCCTGAAAGAGGAGCTGGAGACCAAGAAGACTGAGGTTCATCTTTATATTTAACACACTGATTTCAGTTTGATGTCACGTTCTTTATGTCATCTATACTGTAGACACCATCAAACTTAAAGTATTTTAAAGACAAAGACAAAGACAAAGTAATTCCAAGACGAGATCCAAAAGGACCCGACCAAGTCCAGACTGAGCCTATTGCTGTGTCTCAAATCACGTACTGCAGTCAAAAAGTTGAGTTTGGAACTATGGACACTTCTCGCCCTCAGTGGTCGCCATCTTGGCTACGTAGCGGGAAGGAGAGGGACCACTTTTCACACAGGAAATGGCGGTCGAGGACTGCGCGACCGTGAACGTCGCTGCATTGTACAAATATATGTGTTTTTTGCACTAAGCACCACTATACTGTTGTCAGGTATAAGCCAGCAGTATGTTTGTTGGGTTCATTTAGCAGTCTGTAATGATTTGGTACCGCGAACGATAACACAAATGCTAATGCTAGTTTGCTAACTAGTTCATTTGCAGTCGTCATTTCCGGTGAGTGCACAACAGTCATGTTTGGTTTGAGACAACACTACCCTGTCGAACTTCGCACACTACACCAATGAGTACACAGTGCACACAATATACTACATAGAAGTGTACTAATGGAAGTATGTGATTTGAGACACAGCATAAATATATTATGTCCTTTTGCACATCACAACCAAACTAAAAACAAACAGCGCATTTAAAAATGTGACCAGAAGATAATGCTGATTAATTCCTGTTCATCACTTTACTTTACTTTTCTTGGAGTATAAATACACTATACTAAATATTCATGATTCTCTTTCTCCTCCCAGTATGAAAGTAAACTAGCTGAAGTCCAGCAACAACTGCAGAGCCTGAAGGAGGAGCTGGAGACCAAGACCAGGGAGGTTCGACACTTTAAATGAATCTCTCACCGTATCTTAAACATCCTTTTCTTCCATGTTTCCAAAGGCAGCTGTTTCCTAATATAGTGTTCTTGAGGGATATGTGTGAAGCTCTTAGAAATCAATTTGGACCTCTAAAAGTATTTGCTACAAGACAATGGGATCCAGTTCTCAAGTTTGATTCTGATTTATGTCTCAGTGTGTTGTATATGTAGTGTCATGGTTTCATAACAGAACATGTCTCTCTTTACCTCTTTCTCCTTCACACCAGTTGGAGGAAAACAAAGCTGCTCAGTCTGTGTCTTGGGTAAGTATTTAAGGTATCAACATAGCAAAGTAATTCCATTACTTCAATATAACCATTATTTTGAGTATCAAGATGCCTCTTTACCTATTTTCTTTTTTTGTTTTATACTTAAGTGTCAAATAAGAAAACTGCTGATTTATAACTTACATTTTGAACATGGTCCTAGTGGTTTTATGTCACTCTGTGTTGTCTTCACTCATATGACTTCCAGAAACATGTCTCTTATTGTGTTGTTTTCATATTTCTCATCTCAGTTTAACTTGACGATAACCACCAAGCAGACACTCGAGAACGAGCAGCAGAGGAGAGAGCAAGCTGAGAAACAAGTCCAGGACCTGAAACAGAAACTGAATGACAAGATTAAAGAGGTTCATAATTTGTATGCTCAATCTTTATCTGCTTGTTTGTTTAAGTATTCCCCACTTTAGTTAGTTCATTTATATTTTAAATAGTCATTACAAAAAGAGAAGTAATAACAAAGTTTATTTGTTTAATGTTTAGCTGTTAAGTGCTTTATACATAACACAACAATAAAATACACAGTTAATGTTTGAATAATGGGCGGCAGTAGCTCAGTCCATAGGGACTTGGGTTGGGAACCGGAGGGTCGCCTGCTCGAGTCCCCATCCGGACCAAAATATGGAGCGTGGACTAGGTCCTGTTTGTGCATGTGTGTGTCTTTCGGACCTGTGTGTAATTGACAAGCAAGAGTGAAAACATTGAATTTCCCCTCAGGGGGATTAATAAAGTAAATAAACATAAACTTAAACTTAACCTGGCAAGTATAGGGAAATGATAATATAATAAAATAATAAATGAAAATGGAATAAAAAGAGGAGGAAAAGCAGATGATGAATGCACTGATTTTGGGTTCACACATAGATCACTGTGATCCAATCAGAAGCATGACAAATGAAAATGAAATAATAATCATGTTGCTGTCTAAATACATGGCACCAAATACAGGATGTTGCTTTTTGACAGTTTATTAGTACAATAGGGATAGAAATAAATATTTTTTTAAAGAAGTGTTTTTGTATGATCCCATCAATGTAACATTTTGCCCTATCAAAAATATTTGTCTTTCATCGTTTGTCTGTTGGTCTCTCTCCTCTGTCGGAGCAGCTCCAGGAGGAGCAGCAGAGGAGGGAGGAGGCTGAGAATAGAGTGAAGACCCTGGAAGAGGAGCTGAAGATCAAAGAGGATGAGGTCCAGATGCACCATGTGCTCCATGCTGAACAGCAAAACACCACACTGTCAGGCAAACTGAGTTTAAAGGTCAGGAAAATGATAATCTTTTATGATCAATGGAAGAGCATGTTTAAATTGATAATGTAGTCAATGTTGAGCTTTTTAAACGGAGAGTCAGACTTCAAAGGTTTCTTTGTATTTTCCAATGAATTTTTCTACTTTTTGATGTGTATTCATTTCTGTTGTGTATTTTTTGCTGTGTCTTAACTCACATGCCTTAACAAAATCCTGACTTGCATCTTGTCTCTGGTCATCTCTCTCTCAGTTAAAGAAGCTGAAACATAAGCAACATCTCCAGCAGCAGAGCGAGGAGGAAGCTGAGAAGGAAGCTCAGACCTCGAAGGACAGTGGTGTAGTTGATGAGGTGGGTGTACGATAAGGAAGATGGTAAGTTACAAAGGAGGAGGTGGGTTTAGTCTCCTATGTGTTCCAGTGAATTTATGGCTGATAGGTGTGTATACCCCAAATACCTCCACTTCACTGCTGAAGGGCAAAGTGAATTTCAAGGTCAGGAAAATACCAAACATTTATAGTGTTGCTTGCACTTGTCATTGTGCCACCATGAAAATAGCAATATTACCTGTTAATATTATAATAATATTATTAGTCCTGGTTTGAGCCTGGGTGCGGGAGCCCTTGCCCTCTCCAGGTACTCCGGCTTCCTCCCACAGTCCAAAGACATGCAGGTTGGGGGTAGGTTGACTGGTGACTAAATTGTCCGTAGGTGTGAATGTGAATGGTTGTCTGTCTCTACATGTCAGCCCTGCAATAGTCTGGCGACCTGTCCAGGGTGAACCCTGCCTCTACCCCGTGACCCTCAAGAGGATAAGCGGTTAGAATGATTATTGGTTGAAGCCCAGTAGCATCCAAAATCCAGTCAATTTGAAGTCCAAACTGAGGCCAGAACAGAGTCCTGTTTTATACCAAGACCCAAAACTAACTCTCACTCTTGCGTCACTCTCGCTATGTTGTAGTTTACTCAATGAAATATGTCCCAATAATAAAACATGTCTGTCATCTTCTGTCTCCCCAGACTGAAGACAATCAAGCTGAAGTCCAGCAGCTCCAAAATGAGAATCAGAGGATGGAGAACAACCAGCAGACCCTGAACCAAAAGGTGGAGATCAACATAAAGATTAATCTCGATGTAGATATACATGGAAAATTCTTGGGTGGGTGGGTTGTTGGGGTGGTCTGGGGTTGGTGGTTCTGGCGACCTGTCCAGGGTGTACCCTGCCTCACACCCAATGACAGCTGTAATAGGCTCCAGCACACCCAAGACCCTGTACCAGGATTAGCGGTTCTGACAAATGAATGAATCGTTTCAGATCTGGGATATTTGACACTGCATACAATGACCTGTGAAAACCATTTACAGATACAGAGCAGATAAAAAAATCCATTGTGTTTTAACAAGTTTTACAGCACAAAAAATGTATTTTTAGTTGCAGACTACGGAGACATGTCATCAGATCAAAGGACATTTGGGTTAAAATTAATTTCTGTCTTTAAGTTGGAGAACATCCAACATTCTACTGCAGGAGACAACAATGAAGATCTGCCAGAGAACAATAATCGGGTAAGGACACAGTGCCCTGGGCACGACCATCATCACAAATATGTACACACAGAAACACATAAGGTCATTTTGTTGTTGTGTTGTCCCAGGATCACAATCTGACCAGCCCAGCCAATCAGGACTCAGCCAAGAGTCACATTACTGTGGATGAGGTCGACGTGCACGGCAAACATGTTCGTCTCAGCAACAAGTCTGAAAAGGTAACTGAGTGAGTCTTCTAATGGGCCTTTTAAACCAAGAAGGTGATGCTGCCATGGCCCAACAGAACCACAAAGACTTCTGGTCACACACTGTACAAACTACTGTATGTTACACTCCTGTATGTATGCTCCCTCTCCTGTCCAATTTCCTTCATGCAGGATGTTTTTTAAGACATGTAAAATATTCATTTAATTGGTGTCTCTGGGTCTCATTCTTTCACTCCCACTCATGTTTCCCTCCTGCAGGACCAACCAATGGGAGACTGGGAATTACATATACGAGTCAACAACAGAAAACCCATGGAATACCATTTTAAGCCCTCGTTCATACTGAAGGCTGGAAACACTGTCACTGTGAGTCATAACTTTGTTGTTGATGTTTTTTGTTTCTTTTTGTTCTTTGTTTTTATTCAGTTTTCCACCTAACCCTGCATGAGGAGAGCTGTCATGACATTGAGTGAAATACGAAAAACAACTTCTTTATTTTTCTGTGGTGTGTGCTGGCACTGCAATGAGCCAATCATACTCAAATTCATCTGACAGACATTTTGACTTGTGGTTTCTTTAGCAAATGCAACCAGTTCAAATGCTAACACAGAGACTCGAGAGAAGCTTCCAACTCCTGCATATATAGACAGTAGCTCCTCCTACACATGGGAAATACAATTAGTAAATCAATCAAAAATCAGCAGTGATTAATTCATACTCTTCAGATTACTTTTATAAGTTAACAGTGAAAAAACATTGCTACACACTTCAAAAGAGTAAAAATGTTCTTAAACTGCTCAAAATCAACACTTGCACAAATATCTCACATAACTCCCCCTCATCCATACTACACTTTGCACATTCCCCCAGGAACTTGACTATAAAAGGAATTCAAATGGGCGGGGACTGGTTTGGCAGTTCCTGAGTCCAAACCAGAGGTTGGCCAAGTGCAGTCTAGAGGAGAGGTGAGAAACACAAAAGAATTGGTCAAATAAAAAGATTTAAAACAGTATCGTCAGACTTTTCTTCCTGACTTCATGTAAATGTGCCTGTGACACTGAAGCACCTAAAACAACGACACACCTACAACTACCACATTTCAACCTTAATCGTGCTAATTACCAACCCCAGACACCTGCCGGCTAGATGGTGTGTGAAAGTGCCTGAAGGTGGACAAGCATCGTGTGTGTTTCTCTTTTACCATTAGAGGTCACGGGGCATCCCTGTGACACTGACTTATCAATGTCATTGCTGTTTGTCATTGATGCTGCTCTGTTCTGTTCACAGGGGTCTTTGCTACTGCTCTCCCTGCCTTAGGCTTTCCATGTAGGCACAAGGAAGGGCAGAGCGGCTCCATTACAGAGCCATACCGCCAAATAGAATATTGCAAATAGAAATTAAGTTTTCTTTGACTGAAATGTTCCTGACTGAACTTTTCATTGTTATGTGGTATAGGGAGAGGTCAGCCAACCTAATGTTAGTATAAAGAGTGAGAGAGTCCACATTAGGAGGTGGATGGGTCAAACACAAGACGTTCTCCCAGGAGAGTCGAGTCGTGTTATTTTAAGTTTGTGACGTGTATCATGTGGAGTACGTCATTCGTTACTTATACACCATGTAACATTTTTGTATTAAGCCAACCCGTGCTGTTTTTTTTTAATTAACCTCATAGTCTTGGCACCTAAACCAAATGAAAGTGAAAATGAAACCATACGACGCTGCTCCTAATGCTAACGGAATTGTGATAACGACATTCTGAACATACTAGTGGGAGTAGCGAGACCCTTCTAACCCTTATCTATGATACTGTTAAGCACTAATAACAGCCATTTATTGGAGTGATAACACTGAGTGAAATGGTGGTAAATGTTTACTTGTATGGTAAATTTGTGACGTTTTTCAGATCTGGGCTCATGGCCATGGTGTCTGGTTTGAGAAGTCTACTGACCTGGTGTGGTCGAGCCAGAAACCCTGGGGCACTGGAGAACAACTGCTTGTCACCATCTACAGCAACACTGGAGAGGTCTGACATCACCTTACATCACATATGTTGACAAATACACGTTATGACCAAAAGTATGTGGCCACACACCTGTCCACATACGTTAGTGTATGTTTGATCTAGGCCTGTTTTTCTGGGGTTGGTCAAGGCCTCTTTGTTCAGTTGGAGGGAAATCTTAATGCCACAGCAAACAACACTGTAGATTGTGTTCTTCCAACTTCTGTGAGATTCAATGCATCAGCCTGTGGCTTCTTGACTTCTATTGCCAGGTTGTTTTCTCTTTCTCAGGTGGAGGCAAGCAAAATGTTGGAGCTTGGGAGCTCTCAGACGTACCAGGAGAAGATTATCTGCATGACTAGTCAGGATTCAGCAACGGGACCCATCACTGTGGATGAGGTCGAACTGAAGGGCGAATATGTTCGTCTCAGCAACACGTCCGATAAGGTAATGTTATCTGTGTGCAGCTAGACACTGTGTGAGTTCTATATTCGCATGTACAGTAAGCTCTGTAGCTACACAATAACCCAGTGTACACAGGAATACTCCAATGGGTCATTCAAACCCAGACAGTGATGCTGCCAGGACTCAAGCACAGCACTTCTAACATGCTGAGTCACATACTGTACAAACTACTGTATGTTACACGTAGATGTTTTGTGGAAATGACCCATATAGAACATTAAATAAATATCTCTCTGTCCCTTTGGCAGGCCCAAGAATTGAAGGACTGGGAATTGCATATACAGGTCAACTACAGAAAACCCATCGTGTACAAATTTTCTTCCTCATTCATACTCGTGGCTGGAAACACTGTCACAGTGAGTTTTTTAATTGCATTATTATTGCGTTTGTTTATTTTTTCTCTTTGTTTCTTAATGTCCTTTCTTATTTATTCAACTCTTCACCGAATCTTTTATGAAAACAACTGTGACTTAAACTCAGATTCAAACATCACCAAATGTGACTGAAATAAGAAAAGACAAGGTCCATTATATTTTTATTTTATGATGTGTTTTAGCACTGCAGTGATCCAAACATAGTCCAACCTGAAACCCTGTGACACTGCTTCTTTTCAGATCTGGTCTTCAGATCATCCTGCCAGAAACGATCCTCCCACTGACCTGCTGTGGCAGAACCAGAAGTCCTGGGGCACTGGAGAACAACTGCTGGTCACCGTCTACAACAACACTGGAGAGGTCTGACATCACCTCACATCACACACATGAAGATATACTGTACACTATATGGCCAAAAGTATGTGGACACACACGTCTGCCCACAATAAAATATTCCACTTTAAACATTCTATAGCTGACTGGGAAACAGATGGAAGATGATTATTTTTATTAAGATGTGATCAGAGCTGATGATAAGTACACACATATCATTCCAGTCCACTTTGATAGAAGAGATGCTGACTGATAAATCAAAGACCTGCAGCAGTAAAAACGACTCCAATAGCCCTGGTAGCATAATTTAAATCTGGTCTGATTAGGGTCCCAGGTCTGACCCCTGAGGATCTCCAATGCTGGCTGTGAGCCAGGACTTGTCACCAACATTAGCTGCCGACCTCAGGAATGCTTTTGTGTCTGAATGGGAGCAAATCCCTGCAGCAGGTTCAACAGGTCCTCGTCAAAAGACTGAGACCAGAAGAATTAAGGCTGTCAGAGCAGAATAATAAATAATGTTCCTTTGTCCATCAACTTTGTTCTGTCGTCCACATACATTTGGCCATAAATTGCAAATATTAGCTCAGCTGTTTTACAGTTTTTCTTCTCTTTCAGGAACAGCACAACAATAACAGCTGTTTCATTTCCTATCATTTACAGGAAATGGCCACAAAATTGAAAACACCAAATATCTCTGATGGGTAATCCAGAAAACTTGAAAACACCAGGTCATCTTCCAGCGTTTATCTCCCTGAAGACATCATGTAGTGGGAAAATGCTGCTCTGGAGAAGACTGACATTCTTTACGTTGTAGAGCTGCTTAAGTCTCACAGTAACACAACTCAGTTCCTGATGTGGACATGGGTTAAAGGTGTCTTCTTTGAATAAGTTGTTTACTTCACATGCTACCACTTCTCTTGTTTTATTCTTGGCTCAGAGCCAAAGATGATACTCATGTAAAAAATGGTGATGCATGAACTAAAGGTGTCTGTGAAAGTTTAGGGTGGATATATACGGAAAAAACAGACCACAAGAAGACTGATACACACTTTCAGCTAGAAAATTTCTTGTTGATTCATTCACTTTCAAGTATGAATACAAAGACCACAAACAGCTCCAAATCAGCGTTGGAGAGGGGTGGGTCTTGCAGGTCTGGTCTGTGGGAGCTGTTCTGGCTGCTGCTCAATCGTGCAGGTCCCCTCCGTGAGAATTTGTGAATCCTAGGATGGCGAAGGATCAGCCTGCATTACTCTGCCTCTGATTGGCTTACCCTGACATTCCTACCATGAACTTCACTCCTCTTGCCTCAGCCTAACCAATTCAGCCTATATCATCTTGTTGTCATCAACAGATAAAAGCCAAAAAAAATCATGTTTGATTTTGTATTTTATTTATTTTTATTTCAAAGTCATGATACTGATGAACATTTAAAGAATATTTGCTTAAAGAAATATCAACTTTCAAAAATGTTTTTATTTTGTTTGTTCAAAACATCATTTTGTATTTACAGAGTCATATTTGTACTTTGGGAAAAAAAAGAGTAATGTCACATATTCTTTTTTGTTTTTTAACCAAACATTCACTGACTTCTTTCTGAACAGGTGATTTTTTTTATTTGTCTTTGTCGAGTCAGGTCTTTGGCTACAGTTTGCCTCTTTGTCTGGTGTCCCTTTAAATTAAGTTTTTTTTGTAATCCTGCAGAAGCAGCTGCAGAAGTCTGCGAACAACTCAGCGACACACACATTTCTTTTCTTGTGTTATTTGTTGTGTTAAAGCCAGCACATGTTTGATCTATATGAAGAATCTGATAATATTTTATCTGAAATATAAAATAATTTTTAGCCTGGAAAATGTTTTTTTTTCTTGTGAGACAGATTTTACATGTGAAACATATGTAACTAAACTAGATAGATAGATAGATAGATAGATAGATAGATAGATAGATAGATAGATAACCACCTCCTCTACACACATATTTACGTGTCCTCGTGTGGTTTGTGTCTAAGAAGCTGAAATCATCACCAGCAGCTGTCGAGTCTGAAATAAAACACAGAACTACACATGCTGAGCAAACGTTCAGCTCTTCAAAAGGCTGTCTGTGGTTTTGAACCTTGTTCTGTGTGAGAAAGTCTCACAGCTGCTGCAGGTATCAACATGTGATGAAGAGGAGTTTGACACCTCACAGCTGAACATGACTTCTTAAACAGAGGAGGTAAAAACAGATGGAAATACAATGTTAAACAATCTCAGTGATCACAAAGCATGATGGGAGCTTCTCTGCTTATGTTTGTGCAACTGTAACTGTGAGTTTGCCACAGTGCAGCAGTCCCACCAGCAGCAGCAGCAGAGGCACCATCACTATGGTGAACACCGTCCTTAAGACGAGGACGACATGTATGAAGAGGTCTGAACAGGGACAAGTCTCTCTGTGATGAGCTGCAGAGACAAGAGAACATATCTGCTGTAACATCATGACAGTATTAACAGTATGTAACAGGTTGTCTCTGAGAGCTGCTGGAGCACAAGTTGAACACTGACACATTTTAAACAGTGTCATGTCTCACCTCTGACAGCCATCCAGCTCTCTGGTGACTCTCCAGCTCCAGAGATGTGACACTTGTAGAGTCCTTCATCAGACTTGGACACACTGTGGATGGTCATCTCTCCTGTAGAGCTGCTCCTGATGAGGACGCCATCTTTGTAGAAACCAGCTGTCAGGTGTAAAGAAGACATCTTCTTCCTGCAGGTCAGAGTCACGTTGTTGCCTTCTTCCACAGGGAGGACAGGACTCTCCAGGATCACTGAACCAGCTGAACAACAAAGGTTTGCCTTCCTTTAAGTTATTAACATGTGCTAACCATTGCTGTTTCTACAGGGCCTCCTGCACACCTCTTTCACATATACACATTTTCTCATTTGTGTCTGAGAGGCTCAAATTATCACCGGCATCTGCCGAGTCTAAAACTAAACACAAAACCAACATACAGCGAGAACTCTGACAATGGCCCATTAAAAATAGTTTACGCATCAGTGCCTCTGTGGTTTTAACCTCTTTCTGTGTGTGAGAAAGTTACTGCAAGTATGAACATAGAGATGTTGGACTCCTGACACCGTCTCCCCACCTGAAGCAGCAGCAGCGCCACCATTAAATTAGTAAAAACAGTCATTTAGAGGAGAAGACCCATGACAGTATTAACAGTATGTAACAGGCTGTCTGTGACACCTTGCTTTAGCTTTACTCTGGCTCAAATTAAAAATCTGTTGGGTTTGTGTTCTGCTCTTTAAAGAACCATCGGTAGATCCTATAGTAAGAAAACATCAATGAATAGCACTGCAGACAAATAATTTGATTCTAGTTACTTTCAGTATTAACTATGTCGTGTCTCACCTCCGACAGCCATCCAGCTCTCTGGTGACTCTCCAGCTCCAGAGATGTGACACTTGTAGAGTCCTTCATCAGACTTGGACACACTGTGGATGGTCATCTCTCCTGTAGAGCTGCTCCTGATGAGGACGCCATCTTTGTAGAAACCAGTTGCGAGGTGGGAAGAAGACATCTTCTTCCTGCAGGTCAGAGTCACGTTGTTGCCTTCTTCCACAGGGAGGACAGGACTCTCCAGGATCACTGAACCAGCTGAATCTGATGAAATACACTTGTTTGCTGACTTTTAGGGGTGATATCAGTCTCTCCTCTGAGCTCAACATGTTTTCATTTTATTCCAGAAAATAATGTTTTAGATATGAAGCAAATACTTTAGATATGAAGCAAAATCTTTTCCTTACCAGTGACAGAGATGTTGACACTGTTGCTTCTCTCTCCTCCTTCAGTCTCACACCAGTATTCTCCGCTGTCGGCTGGAGAAGCTCTCTGAATGGTGCAGGAGGACCCTGTTGGTGTCCTCTCAACTTTACAATCCGCACCATACTCCACAGTATTTGTGATCATTCTCAACCGAATCGAGCCATCAAAGCCCTCACAGTCAAAAGACACAGCGTCAGATTTAAAGTGCTGCAGTCTGTCTGGAGTGATGCGCAGAAGAACTGCATCTGAAACCAGGGGAAAAATCAGAACTGGATAAATATGATGTTTATGTTTAAACAGAATTTCCAAAGTCATTGTCAGTGCTTCCACCTTGTGACAGATTTGGACTTTTTGCAAGATACATTCTGGTATTAGCTGGCAAAGTGTGCATTAATGTTAAACTGAACATTATACAAAACACAACATTAAACAACACTGTACAAACCTAAATTACATCATAGAGACACAGACAGATTTAAACAGTTTAAGTCAACGTCAAACTTTGGTCCTTCAATGGAGAAATCAAGGAGAAAAAAATTCTTTAAAAACTTGTACATGTCACTCACCACTCTTCTGAGTATTTAGCAGAGTGAACTCAAGCATCACTGGATAAACAAAGGAGCAAAGTTGAATATCAGACATACATGGTTTGATATACAGGATGGAAAACAGAAAGAAACAAAGGAAAACGGACACTCAGTACTCACACAGTCGGATGCAGAGAGCTGTGACCTCCATGGTGTCTTGCTGCTGACTGATTATGAGACTGAAAATACAACTCAAGTATACTGTCAGCCTGAGCTTCCTCTTCCTGTGTGTTTTGTCTGTGGTGTTGATGCAAAAACAGGCCAGAGTCACAGTGGCTTTAACATACAGCCTGTTGGGCTGGAGAGACGTATGAGAAGTATGAAAAGTCTTTGGTGATTAGACCTCATTGTGATGTCATATATTCCAGGAGGGTGGTAAAGACTAAGTAGATTAGGGATACCCGCCCTATGGAGTCAAGACACTGCTGGTGGTGAGATGAGATGAAGAGGGAGCTGAGGATCTGCATGTGAAGAGGAGCTTGTTCTTGGCTCTGGATAAGGTGACTGGAGGTGAACGGAGTGGAAGAGACCATGGCAATTATGCCTAAAATGACAGCTGAGTTCTTTTGTTGTTGCTGTCACCCTTGATATGGGTCGAACAAAACTCCACCACTGACCCAAAATTACCACATATGACATGTTAAAAACACTTAAATCAATGGGATTTATTAACAAGTAAAACAAGCAAACAAGACAAGAAAAGCCCAGGCCGAGAGGCAGCAGGACCAGCAGTCCCCACACCAGAGGCCTCTCTCTTCTGCTGCTGGCACAGGAGCTCTTCAGCACCTCCTCCACGCCATGTGTAGGGAAAAGGGACAGCAGCACAGACACATCTGATGAATTCAGGTCCTGGTCAGCTTCGACTGTGTTTATCAAACAGCCAGATTTGTCAGACTCATTAAGACAGACTCTGCCCCTGCATTGAACTGCCCAGCCATTATCAACAGATTTTATTATTTTATTTCATAATCCATTACAACCCTAATCTGGTAACTGAGCTCAACGTTCAGATCTTCAGATCTTCAGATGTCCATAAACCAACACTCAGAGTGAAACTCAGCTCATTTTGGATAACAGCTACACAGAAAGCAAGGTTTGTACACTTTAATTAAACTTTAATGTAATTCATTTCCAGCTTTAGCCTTTTGTTAGTCTGCGTATCATCAGCCCGTCATGTCTGACTAGAATATTATATTGTATTTCATTTTGTTTTCATCTATTCAGTTGTAACTTTAATGATTTACAGACTTTGGCCACGCAGCCCGATGAGTTGACTGAGATCCACAACATTCAACAGGTATGTGGTCTTTGTGTCACATTTACTCTACAAGTAGTATTTCTAATGTAAGTCAGTTATGATTGAAATATTTTTCAGCAGGTTTTTTTTGTTAGATATATTTTTGGGGCATTTTTTAGCCTTTATTTGACAGGACGGACACGTGTGAAAGGGAGAGAGAGAGGGAGTGACATGCAGCAAAGGGCCATAGGCTGGATTCGAACCCGGGCCGCTGCGGCAACAGCCTTGTACATGGGGCGTTGAGGACATTGAGCATTTATAAAAACACCTGTTAGTAAGTGTCACACCAAAGGGTTTACTGTGACAGAGTCTATGATTGAAGGGATATCAGATTTTGTAACAAGTTTTGTTTTATGTTAATATGCATAATATATCAGATATGATAGTTTCAAAACCAGTAGTGGATCCTGAAATGGGCCGAATGGGCGTTTTGCCCAGGGTGGCACTTTGTCACGACGTGTGGGGGGGCGGCAGGAGCTGTGTTGTGCTATGGCCTATTCAAGTGCTGGAATTTGTTATTTACATGACCACGCCTGGACGCAACAAAGGCTCAGCTCCAGTTGAGTGTGTGTTCAGCAGCGTGTTACACACTGTCCATAACAATAACTATGTGAGGTAACAAACTGTGTCAGACTAGGGGGGTGTCACCCAGGGCGCCATTCAGGCTAGAACCGCTACTGTTCAAAACACATTTTAAATTCACTATTGTCTCTTAATAAAGGTCTGAAACTACAAAAGTGAAAGGTTTTTACTAAATGATGCACAGGCAGAGAACAAATTGACCAAAGTAAAAGAATAATGTCATCACACTTCATCAGCTGTCAGCACAGGAGTGAGAATGAAGGAAAAGCAAAATATTCTCACGGGTGTTGAGTGTCTAAGAATCAAACAGAGGCTGTAATGCAGCCAGCAGAAAGCCATAAACCACAGTGAGTTAAGGTCATGGCCTATTAATGAAGCACAGACTTTGGCCTTTTACTGTGTTCAGCTGCGCAGCATGCAGCAGGTACGTCGTCGTCTGAACAGTGTCACAGTTTACCAACAGTAAAAGTGAGTGTGCTTTCAGGGCTGTGGGTCCTGTAGTGATATCCTGAAACAGCTTATCAAGTCTGTTTTTAAACCTGTGAAAAAAAGCTAAATCTATGAAATGTCATTCAGATGTTGAATATTTGTGACACAATGACTTCAAATTCAGTCACCCTTTATTATGATTATCATTTTACATTTAAATATTAACATTTGAAAGGGTTGCTCATTAGCTTTGATTTAGTAACATGGAATATTGTTTAATCAGATGTGACAGCTTCAAAACACATTTTAAATTTACTTATACTATTAATAAAGATCTGAAGCTACAAAAGTGAAAGAATAATGTGATTTTTACTGAATGATGCACAGGCAGAGAACAAACTGTGGGACAGAAGTGAAAATATCAAAATTTGAAAAAGAGTTGTCACCGCAAACATGTGGATGAAGGAAAAGCACATTTGCTCTCAAAGTTGTGTTGCGTTTCTACGTATCAAGCAGAGGATAGCATATAATGTTATAATGCGTAAAGTTCCACTGGAGCACAGCAGATGGCAGTAAAGTTTTTGTATTGATTGGAGCAGCATAAGAAGTGTAAACACATTCTGTGCAGAGCCATTTTCTCACTCCACCAGATGGCGCTCTTGGTTTAAAGATAAAGTCTGAGGTAGTGATGGCCAAATGAAGCCTCATGAACCACTGTTTTTATTCTCTAAAGCCACTAGATGGCGCTGTCTGATCAACAAAGGTTTGAAAGCACATTTCATTGCCAGTCCTTCAGCCTTGATCTTTAAACCAAGAGCGCCATCTGGTGGAGTTAGAAAATAAAGAAAATGGTTCATGAGACTTCATTTGGCCATCACTAGCTGAAGGACTGGCAGTGAAATATGCTTTCAAACCTTTGTTGATCAGACAGCGCCATCTAGTGGCATCAGAAAATGAAGACAGTGGTTCATGAGGCCTTATTTAACCATCACTACTAAACCTGCAGGAATTACCTCAACTTTTTTTTCACTTTTATAAAAACTACTGAAAACCTTTTCCCCTCTGTGTTAACACTATAATTTTTGTGTTTCAGATCTTCATGATGCTTTTCCACACAGACAGAGAGACCTTCAAATCTCATCTCAGACCTCTCAGTGTTTTAGTGCTCCATCTTCTCCTGACACACTCCTGTACAGGTAACTCACACACAAACACAATACAATGACAAAAGGACTTTGCTGCAGTAAAAACACCATTAGTTAAGCATAATATTGCTTGTTTATTTCATACACTGCAGAAAAAAATGGATAAACAAAAACAAAAATTGACGTCACACTTCAGTCTCAGGAAACCTCTCTCCCTTTTTATTCAGTCAACATATTGAGGATTACTGCTGCCCTGACCAGAAGAGTTTGGATCATTTATTTCCTGTAGGAACCTTAACACATTTGTCTTTCCAGGTCAGTCTCAGCTGATTGGCTCATCTCAGCCAATAGTAGCAATGCTTGGTGATGACATCATCTTGCCATGTCGTCTGGAACCTGCGGAAGACGCTGCTGTCATGGTGCTGGAGTGGATGAAATATGACCAGAACCCTTTATCTGTCCATTTGTGGGTTGGTGGTCAGGAAGTCTTAGATACTAAACATCCATCCTACAAAGGAAGAACATCTCTGTTCACTGATGAACTGAAGAGAGGAAACATTTGACTGAAACTCTCTGATGTGAGACCTTCTGATGCGGGAAGATACAGATGCTTCATCCCAACATTGAATACAGAGTCTTTCATTGAGCTTGTTGTTGGTAAGTGGACACACAGTGTATCTACCTGTGGTCTGTGCATTCATTGATAGGTTGTGGTCAACACAGCTTTCAGCCATTGACACTGGGAAATGAAAGGGTTAAACTTTTTTGAAAACTGTTCAGTTGTATATTGTGCACGTTGTGAATGACCACCAGTGATGACATGTAATCTGTCATGTCTGTTGGCCAGGTCATGGCCCGGCATTACTCCTAGGTCATTAAAGTGTATATTTCAGGTTGGAGGTCACTTTGAGTAAAGATAAAAAATATACATAACTGTGACTTTAGGAGTAGTATTTGTTACTTCCATATTTATAAAATCGCTAAACCAGAAGTGACGTAGCATGGGGGAGTCCCCAATTCCAAGTACAGCAGAGGTACAGTAAAATGAGACAATGGCTAGCTTTGACAGTGAAGAGGTTGCAAATGTTTATGCCGGGACATATGGCGGGCCACAATCCTACAACTTTGAGCCAGCCAGACAGCAAGGGAAATGTGGCAGGTAAATGCATCATTTTGCCGGTCCTCTGATGACACAGCGTGTTTCCCTGATAGTGGTCACTGGTGAGTGAAATAAAGCCCCGTGCAACCCGCTAGTCTGCACCCACTCTCAGTCTCACCCGGTTGTGGTGGCGAAATCGCATTTCACACTCCATCATGTCCCCGGGAATATAATCCTCCGGTGTAAAGTGCACTCCACAAATAACCATGTTCTTCGTTGCTGATGCCGCAGTAAAGTCCCGTCTCCTCACTTGGATAAAACGCACGAAAAGTGGCACTTTTCCTATTTGTGGGAAAAGTATGAACTCTGTGTCCAGATAGACGAGAGTTTGTGCAGCCTCCACAAACGCAGTATTACTGACTGACTAGACAACTGACTACCAACTACCAACTAACTACCCTGATACACCGCCAAACTACTGCTGCCCCATGCTACGTCATCACTGTAAATATGAAAAAAACTCAGTTTTTGGCACGCGCCTCAGAAAACCACATTTTCACCATATTTCTGCCCTTTTTATCTGTGAAGATGAATTTTTTTTTTAAAAAAAATTGGGTATAGTTAGCCTAATCATAAGTTCAGAAATTTAAATGCATAAAAAAGTTATAAAAATTTTCAACCTGAAATATACACTTTAAATACCAGTGCTTTGTCATGTCCCTTGTTGTGCAGATGGCTCTTCATTGTCTTCATGAGACCAGCTGGGCTTTCAGCTTTCCCCCAGGAGACCACAGTTTGTGTCCCGTGTGGCACCAAAAGTCAGTGCTATTTTAATTTATGTTCTTACCTCAGTGACATGACAAAGCATCTGTACTTGATGACCTGGGAGTGAAAAGTGATTGAACCTCCACAACAACCACTTTAACTGTGTTTAGTTGTCATATATGAACCATTGTTACAACCTTTGGCTTGAAACTGAGGGTTGCAGCAAATCACTTTAGAGGAAGCAGAGGATATATGGTTCACCCTATTCACTTATTAGCTTTACAGTTGTACATTTTTTCTGTTTAGATTGTAGCCTAATGCTGACTACTGTTTTATTTATTTTTTCATTTCCCTTTTGCTCATCATCAGGTGCTGTGTCCTCACCTGTCATCAGTTTAGCAGGGATCGACAGAGACAAGGGGGGAGTGGTGTTACAGTGTGAGTCTGCAGGCTGGCATCCAGAGCCTGAGGTGTTGTGGCTGGACGGTGAGGGAAAGCTCCTCTCTGCTGGACCTACAGAGACAGTCAGAGGTCCTGATGACCTCTATACTGTCAGCAGCAGAGTGACTGTGGAGAAGAGACACAGCAACAGCTTCACCTGTAGAGTCCAACAGAGCAACATCAACCAGACCACAGAGACACACATCCAGGTTCCAGGTTAACATGAATTATACATGTTTTTTTTTTCTTTTTACATTTTCACTGTTTTAGTGTGTAGTTACAGACACACGTCCATATTTTGGGTAAATATGTTATTTTTATGATTGCTATAATATTTTTTATGTGATCACTTTTTCACTTTCAAAGAGCTGAGGTCTGGTTTTAAATAAAAGCCATATAATTCTGTGTTTCGTCATTTCAGATTATTTGGCTGTTAAAGTGGCTTTTTTACATATTCAGCATTCTTCTTATGGACATAATCAAACATAAACAGTAAGTCATGTAACAGTGATTTGAATTGTGCAGTTTTGTAAATTAAATTTCATTAGATGAACTGACAGTATTTAATGGGTTATGCAGCTGGAAAAAAAATGGTATCATGTCTTATTTTATCTTCAATCAAAACCAGTGGCCAGGTCTTATTTCTTTAAATTTAGTCTTATAGCTTCTTATAGACTCAAGTGTCTCACATGCTGTGATACTATAGATAATACATTTATGTTTTATTTATACATAAATCTGACTGCCTTTGTTTTTAACACAGAGACCAGGAGAAGCAGCTATGATGAAACTGGTGATGAAGAAAGGAAGAGCTGCTCAGACACAAACAGAGATGAAGATCAGAATGTCACTGAAGAAGAAAGAGACCGGCTCATGACACATGAGACAGTGCTAACAAATGGTGGAGTAACAAAGGAGAAAACCAAACGTGTACGAAACAGGAAATAGATTTCCAGTGTAAGCAACAAAAAAATACAGCATGGTGAAAGACAAACCAAAGTCTGCTTTAGGCAGGACGATTGTTATTAACTTGTCCAGCATCTTATATCTCCAGCTCTCCAGCTGTGTGAGTCCAGGCCTCATTTGAAGTGTCTCATGAAGAATGAGGACTCTGAGAGACTAACTAATGTGAGAGAGCATGGGGAACACGACAACATCCAGGTAAGGACTACAGAGAGGAGGAAGATTCTGATTCCTTGTGTTAGCTGGAGAAAAACCAACAATCAACTGACACACACACACACACACACACACACACACAAGTAGCATAAAGATTGCCTAATCTGTGTTTTGTGTGTCCAGCAGGAGGACAGCAGCTCTGCCAGTCAAGGACCATGAGACAGAGAGTTACCCCCTGGAAACCCCAAATGTATTCTGAGTGACAAATATTGTTGTAAACATTGTACATCAGGAACAACATGACTCATATTGTACAGTAGTGATGCACATAATTAATATATTTTCTTCTTCTGTTATTTTCAACTATGTAAAACATGATTTATTCAAATTGTAGTGAAAAATTTGATTTTTTTTATTCCTGTATATACATATTACATTTATTTATATTTATTATAGATTTATATTTAAAAGGAAAATATAAATCTAAAATCTCAAATATGAAATTAGATCTTCACAGATCTATGTTGCTCTATGTCGTCTATGTCTACTCCATTTGTCCACTCTTTTTGTGGAAATCAATGCTGACTTTCCACTCTTGACAATATTTGCTCTAAGATGTATAAAGTCCAGATTTTTTCTTGTATTTGTCCTGTGAGATACAGCTATACAGTATATAATGTGACAGCCCTGTTGCCTCCCTGCTCGGGCTGTCCTTTGCTTTTAAAGAGAGAAGCAGGGAATCACTGATGAACTCACTTCAGGTGTGCTGCTGCTCCTCAGCTGTATAAGCTGCTGGAGTCAGTCAGTCAGTCTGTCACCCTGGGCACATGGTTTGTTGTTTGGTTTAGGTTTAGAGGTCGTTTACACGTACACAGTGATTTTGATAAACGGAGACATCTTCCTTCGTTTGTGCCCTTCGTTTATACGCAAACGGAGATTTCTCCTCTGAAAACGAGTCTTTCTAAAAAATCCGGTCAGAGTGGAGATTTTGGAAAACTCCGGTTGCGCGTTTGCATGTAAACTGAGATAAACAGAGATAAACGGAGTTATAGGCAGCTGACGTCACAGTATGCGCCGGAACTTGTGCCTCAAAAGTGCGACCTATGTTGCTATGGTGACAATGGATACATGGAAGGCTTGAGCTTCTCGTTACACTGCCACCTACAGGTTTGGCATGCTCTTGTGTATATATACACGGGTAAGTGTAAACGAAGATCTTTTTGAAAACGGAGACCGTGAAATGTCCGTTTATGAAAATAGCCGGCAACGTGTAAACGGCCTCTTATTTTCTTTGTTCATTACACTTCACCTTACACTCAAACAACACACAACACACTACTGAAGTTACTGATTTACATGCTTTGTATTGGTTACATTTATATTTTGTTAAATAAATATGAAGTTAAAAGTCATGTGTGTCCTCTCCTCTTTGTCCCTCCCTTGAGTCGGGCTGTGACAATAAGTAAAGATATTATTTTGTATTCAAAGAGTGACATTTGTACATTATTTGATATCTTTGCAAAAATGCTGAAAAGCTTTCGCAAACTGAAACCACTCAATTCTTTTTCTATTTACACACTGGTTATTCAAATGAACAAATAAGTCTGTATAATTGTTTTTATTATTTAATTTTGCTTAAATGCTTTAAAAAAGGAAGTAGCTTTAAGTTCTAAATTATCCCGTCTATTTTTAAGAAAAATCAAGTTAAGAAATAATGAAAATCAAGTGAAATGATCCAAAGTTTCACAACAACAAAACATCTGGTGACACCTTGTGGGGGTTTCGACCCCCAAGTTGGGAAACATTTTTCTGCCATCATGCCTGCAGCTCAGTGAAGCTGCATTTATAAGTGCAGCTGTGCTTTGAGCTAAATGCTAAAGTTTCTAAAGTCAGCATGCTAACATGCTCATACTAATGCATAGGATACAGGAGACAGCAAATGTGCTTTCAGAATCCATGTGTGCATAATCACATTCGTAAACGAGTGAAAAAAGATCTCCAAATCTGAGTAAATATATTTACAAATATGTAAATGTGTATGTAGATATTAATGGCTGAGGAGTAATTTGCTCTTGGAGGTCTTGAGCACAATCAGAATGTCTCTGTTAAAATTACTTCCCAAAATGTTTCCCGTCTCGCCCTGCAGGAGCTCACATAGAGGCTTCTCTATCTCATAAGCCCAGGATGAATTTCAGTCCCAGTACATCTCTGGACATAATCAATCACCTCAGTTTGATCACATTAGAGCCCTGAAGTCTAGTTTGGCTACAGGTATGTGACTTTGCACAGCGGATACATTTATAATGTATTTTCATGTGGTGCAATGTTGCTGTGTTATCAGGTTTTGGGAGACACTGCAGTAATAAAGGCACAGACACACACAGCCAGTGCTGCTGGACTTGAGATGACTGTTGATGATGTAGTCACTGGATTGAAAATATACATATTACATTAACTTCTGTTTGGTCAAGTTCAGTGGATTGCAACTTTAGTTTTGCACTGAAAAGGTTGTACATGTTTATTCATACACATATTGTGACAGAACACAAACCTATAAATGTAAGCCTGTAAATGTCTGAGAGGCCAGGAACAGAAACAACATGGTAAGACAAACTGAGCTGTGTTGTGATGAGCCTGAGGGTAGAACTGAGCGTCTCCAGTGAGCGGCTTGTTCACTGAGATGAAGGAAGGAAAAACAGATTTGTGCTACACAACCATATGGTTTTCTTTTTGAGATTTCCTCTATTTTTTATTTATCTGTTGGTTGATGGTGAAGCACGGGATCATTTTACATGATAATCATGATTTCTGAACCACTTTCTTTTAACATAAAAATGAAATGTATCCAGATTGATAAGCTGCTTTAAAACACAACAATTAAGAAAGGTGATAAATGTTCATATTCTGCAGATACACTCTTTTACTGTTTCACCTTTATTTATTTTAGTTTTTCAAACATTAAAGGAAAAGTACGCTGGAATATATCATCTGTTCATCTGAACAGAAAACACAAATAAAAGATTGTGCGGTTTCATTTAAAAAAGTTTGTTGGTACAAGTGATGTTGCAAAACAACGAAGAATGCACATATTTCACTTTAGATGAACACTATTATATCTTTATTTAGATATTATTGAATCTGACAGAACAAATAAAAACAATAATTCTCCAAAGGGTTAAAATGTAACAGATTTTGATCTGGGTTATGATAATAATAGAATTACAAACAAAAAACAAAATTATATTTAGCATCAAGAAGCCACATGTTAACCAACGCCTGTGGGGCCTCCTCCACCAGCGGTGTTAGCCGGGGGGCTAGCACCGCAGATTCCTTTCATGAACACATCAGAATAATAATGGAATCTCTCTCCAGCAGGGTGAGCCAGAAGAAAAGGAAAGCGTTATTACCGTGGTTAACCCCTGACTGTCTAAACTTGATGAAAGTGTGTGATCTCCTTCTTAAGATTTTCTTAAAGTCCAGCTTAACTACGGACTGGTTAAAATTCACTGCTGCAAGGAACAAAGTAACTCAGGCAATGTGGAAGGCCAAAGCAAATTTTTTTATAGCAATCATGGAGAGTGCTCGGGGTGATGGGAAAAAAATTTGGCATAATATTAATAAACTAACGGGCAAACAGAATAACAAAATAACTGCGAACTAGAACTTGTTATTGATAATAAACTGGAGAGAAGTCCAGACATTCTCGCCACCGAACTAAACAATTTTTTTTTAAATCAGCGGAGGACATATCCAAACTTTTTTCCCCTTCGGAGTATGGCCCGGTCCCTATTAATCATGCACTGCCGGTATTCACCATACAACAGGTCACAGAAGCTGAAGTGGCTAACATTATCGGCTCGCTAAACAACTCCAAGGCCAAGGACATCTACGGTCTTGGCAACATGTTTTTAAAAGCACACAAAGATTTTCTTGTTGGACCGATCACACATCGAGTTAACTTATCTATACGACACTCAGTTGTTCCATCTTCTTGGAAGGTTGCCATAGTTAATCCCATCTTTAAGTCTGGAAGCAGGACAGACATGAATAATTACAGGCCTATTAACATCCTGCCAATCACCTCCAAAATAATAGAGAAATGTGTGCTTACACAACTTACTGAGCATCTGAACCGTGGCCATACTCCATTGCACCCCGCAGAGTTTGGCTTCCGGGAACACCACTCGACAGGGTCAGCCATTAATTTATTTTGAGAGAAAACTAGACAGTTTCTTGATAAATCAGTGTGTGTCCAGTATTCCTGAATCTGAAAAGGGCGTTTGATACGGTTGATCATGCAGTGTTGTTAAACAAACTCTCTTCTTTTAATTTCTCAGAACAGGCGACCATGTGGATAAAATCATATTTAACTAAGAGGAAACAGTGTGTTGTTGTTGAGGGGGTTAAGTCCTCTCTTCTCACATGTTCAGTGGGGGTCCCGCAAGGTTCGATCCTCGGACCAATACCAATACTTAAATGCACTTTTAGTGGACGTATTTTGACGTTGTTTGACGCTGTCTGAGTGCCCTATTATTTAATATAGCGCCCGCTCACGGGCTGCAGGCAGGTCAGCCCTGGCTTTGTACTGGAGAAATGTCACATACTGAACATCCTAGCACTCATACAGACAAAAGTAGATCAGAAAATAGGGCCCAGGTTGAAAAAAACATTAGTTCCCCTTTAACTGGTGTCTTGGGGAGTTAAGTAGCACAGTCACTGGTGCACTGAGAGCACAGGTTTATAAGAAAAAGTGCACAACTCCAAAAGCTCCAGTGGTTCTGTGACTTTGACCTATAGGGTGTAAAGAGTGTCAGTGTATAGGAGTATGTCATAGTGCCTCTCCACATGAGAACAAGGCACTAACTTGTGGTCACATAGTTGTGACTGACAGAGCTGTTCGCCGTTTATCCTGATCCATGTTGTGTCCACTGGGCGAGATTCAGCTGATCAGGCAGTCGTCGTTCTGAAACACACACACACACACACACACACACACACACACACACATATAAATGAATGTAAGAATAATCAACTAAGCATTATATATTTGCTGTGTTTATTCATTGTCTGTCTACCAGTGTATTGAAGTTTTATAAGTTGGAAAATGACTGAAATAAACTAAACTTGTCTGTTCAGGCTTTTCTTCTGTGTATTTATTAATGATAAGTTTTATTGTGTCTGTGTTTTGACTACAGAAATGGAAATAAGTGCTAATATTTTAGTTTCAGTTTTGCTGTGAACCAAAATACAAAATCTACCATTTGTTAACAGTCGTTCACACAGGACAATACAAAAATATTCCTCTTTGTGCGGCAGTGTCAAAAACTTGGTATCTGTCATTTGCTGGCATGATTATGTTTAGTCATCATATAAGTCAAGTCAAGTCAAGTCAGGATTTATTTCTAAAGCACATTTAAAACGACGGCAGTCGACCAAAGTGCTGCACATAGGTGGGTACAGAGTTAAAACAACAATAATAAAAATAGAACAGATGTAGAAAACAACGAAAAGAAAACAGAGCAAACAGTGCAAACATTAAAATAGCAATTTAAAAAAACAAAAACAAAAAAAAAATCCTTGAGATTATCGTGCTCAGGCTGAATGATACGCCAGGTGGAAGAGAAAGGTTTTTAGGGAGGATTTAAAAGTCTCAAGGGACTGGGAAGATCGAATGTGAAGGGGGAGGCTGTTCCAGAGCCTGAGGGCAGCCGCTGCGAAGGCTCTGTCACCTCGAGACTTTAGTCTGGTTTCTGGCACCACCAACAGTAGTTGGTCCAAAGACCTTAAGGTTCTGGTTGGGGTGTGGCACAAAAGGAGCTCAGAGAGGTACAGAGGGGCCAGAACGTTGAGGGCTTTAAAAACAATTAAAAGAAGTTTGAAATCAATATGAAAATGGACCAGGAGCCAGTGGAGGGAGGCTAAGACTGGCGGGATGTGGTCGCGCTTTTTCTTGCCCGTGAGGAGGCGAGCAGCAGCGTTCTGGACGAGCTGTAGACGGTTGAGGGAGGACTGATCCAGGCCAACATAAAGGGAGTTACAATAGTCTAATCTGGTGGTTATGAAGGCACGGATCACCCTTTCAAAGTCTGCAGCTGAGAAATAGGGCTTGGTTTTGGCTAGAAGACGTAGCTGGAAAAAGCTAGTTTTGACAACAGCACTGATCTGTTTGTCAAATTTGAATTGGCTATCAAAGACCACCCCGAGATTCTTTACAGAGGAGCGAATGTTGGGGTTCAGGGGGCCTAGGAATCTGCGGAGCTGCATGGGGACATATGGCCTCCAAACAGGATAACCTCTGTCTTGGACTCATTAAGATTTAAGAAATGAGAGCTCAAGTAAGATTTGACATCACTCAAACAATCCAGGAGAGGTTGTGTTGCGTCCTTGCTTAAAGACCTTAGTGGCAGGTAAATCTGGACGTCGTCAGCAAAATAATGGAATGAAATCTGGGCCCACAGACGGACACTCACTCACTCACTCACTCACTCACTCACTCAGATATGTTGTACACAAACCAATTCACCAGCAGTTTGTAGGGCTGGAGTGGAGATGCATGCCTAAAAAAAGCCCACATTTTGTGGGAAGGAGAAACACACTTATATTTAAACATTATGAAATACTTGGATATCAACAGGTTTCTGGATATGAGCAAATATCACAACACCAAAGTCTGCTACTGCTCGAGAAATCCTATTTCAGTGCAAAGGCTCCTGCTGTCCAACTTTTGACATGATTAACAACATGTTAGGGGGCGTTATTTGCAGTATGCACGGCTGCATGTAGATGAGTGGAATACTAATTTTCATTGGCTGTGTAAAGAGCTCAGTTGGAAAATTACCTTTTTTGGAATGAGGACCAAAAATGGAATATATGTACGTAACTGTACTGAATATTTGCTTCAGTAATTTTCATTTCACTCAGCCCATTTCTCAGGAACTCTTTGGACTTGCAGTACTCCATCCGTCCACCAGATGCCCTCCGACTTTACCACCTTTCCCTCGTCAGCCCTGCAGTAAGACCAACCCATTTCCACTCATCCACTTCCAGGTTGCCTGTGATGACCTTTGCCTTCTAGACATGTGAACCCAAACCTGTGCTTTCTTCTTACCAGTTACCTGTTCCTGACCTGCTCAGGTGTCGTGACCCTCTTGGATTTGTTATTTTTCAGACAATAAACAACAGTCAGGAACTAAACCTTTTATGTTTTGGCCCTGAATTCACAGATGTTTTTCCTATGGCCTTAAACGGGCCAAAAATATTACGAGACATTTTAAGCCACTTTGAGCCGATACCAGTGATGTGCGGATATTATCATGCAACCCTAGATTCTGGATTTGTTCTTTAAAATGGACTTTTACCCTTGTCTTTGATATTTGTCATTTATGTGTTCCAATGAGCTCAACATACAAAAAGTGGTATATCTGGGAAGAACAAAGTGAGACTGTGACACATTTAAGGATGGACTGGAAATGAGTGATGTAGAGAAGTTACAAAGAGCTGGGTAGACATGTCAACCATCTAATTACAGCATTTACAAATTAATAATAATCATATTCCTGTGTCTCCTGCTGGAGCTGTTTGATGGTTCCAGCCTGGATTCCCTCCAGCTTGGAGTAAAGAGAGAGAGAGAAAAGAGAGAAAGACTAGATGAGAGAAACGCTCTTGCATGAAAGTGATTACACAACACAATCACACCTAAGGTAAAAATCTAACTCTACTTAAAGCTCTGATTCATTCAGTGTTTGAGTTTAAGTTTCTTCAACCACTGTTTGTGTTTTGGTCTGGAAAAGAACTCATGTCATTCTGCTCTCAGGCTTGGGCTCCACTAACTCTACTACAATTTGGATGAAAAACAAGATATAGGACATAAATGTGACACATGACATTTCTGTTAGTAAAGTTCATTTCACATATTTAACATGCAAGAATTAATATCAACAATCAGAGGTTTTAAAATAGGAAATAAAATACCATCAAAAAGTGAGAGGAAAAAAAGACATTTGAAAAATGTTTATAGGAGGAAGAAGCAATATTTTCATAGTAATGAAAGTGAAGTGATGAACCTCTCGTGTCTTCTTCTGCAGCTCCTGTCGCTTCCTCTGAACTTGTCTCTCAGCTTCTTCTCTCCTGGTGTGTTCATCCTGGAGCTGAGTTTAGACACATGATCTTTGATTAAGACATGTAAGGGAACATGACAACAGTGACCAAAAAATGTTTGTCAAGTTACAGATTTATGTAATGTTTTCTTCTATTTAAAAAAAATCAAAATAAATAAATACAAATATGAACCTTCTTCTCAGCTTCCTCCCTCCTCTGCTGCTCCTCCTGGAACCTCTGCCTGGAAACTAATGGCCACTTTGACTGAAAGAGAGAGGAGACAGAGATTTGAGACAAGGTGGGTCACATCTTCCTTATTAGGGAGTAAGACTGGACAAGTTATTACTAAGTTCATGTCTACACATATAGCTTTTATTAATCGCCCCCCAAAAGTTGGTCATGATCAAATACAAACTATTTAGAATATAAATTATTCAGGCAATGACATATTTCTATTTAGTTTTTCCTTGCATGTCAGGCTTTCTTTCTTTTTCTGTTAATGTAATCCCCTCTGATGTTTGCTGTCATCTTCATTTGGATTTTGCCAATTCTGTCTCATTTTTTTCTTGAACCTGTGATTGTCCCAGCAAAAATTAAAGTTCTATGTTGACTACATTCCCATACGACCACATATGCTGTTTGTACCCAGGCCCCCGGGGAAGCCACTTCCAATTTTTTCCAGTGGCCACTTGTGGATTTGTAAGAAAAAAAAATCCCCTTTAGCCCCGAAAGCATTTTGCCCATAGACCACGTTTACAAAAGAACCATCTGTAAAACTGTTGATAGGAACTTTCAGACTGCGACCAATGTCAGTTATGACTCTTGTCTTTTATGAATTTTTGATCCATGGAGGTTTTGTATTCCCTCGAGCTGAGGAAGGCGATTAAAAAAATCTGTGACACTGAGTGAGTTCACAGGTGGAACAAGCATAAGAAACAGTATTGCCGATTTTAAGCGAGCCACATACCCCAGATGTCAACTCAGAAGCTAGAATCTGCCAGGTGACCAAATCTCATTGAACTTATGAGGCACCACCTTGGAGTCTGGTACCCTCTTCTCAAATATATCTATGAATGTGGCCCACTTGATTATATCCTAAATTAACGCATATACCACTTAGTTAGGTTTTGAAAAAGAATCACAGTTTGGTGTTGTCATGTTACTCAAAGGGACAGTGCACCCAAAAATGAAAATTCAGCCATTATCTACTCACCCATATGCCGAGGGAGGCTCAGGTGAGGTTTTAGAGTCCTCACATCACCTGAGGAGATCCAAGGGGAGAGGAGGTAGCAGCACAACTCCACCAGGGTTTCCACTACATGTAATTGATCGTGGCGCACCGCCACGGCAAAATAAAAGCCGCCACACCTTAAAAATCAGTTGTTGTTGTTGTTGTTGTTGTTTTTAATGTGAAAACAATGTTAAGTAGAAAATTGTATGAATGGATATATAGGTTATATAGATACATATAGCCTATTATTTACGCACATATTGACCATAATTAGTTTGAATTTCAATTTTAAAGGGACATTGTGTAACATTTTCAGTTGTTTATTGGCAAAAATTGATGTCTGCATTCATAAATATGTCATCACTGGTGTACTATTACCTCCACCTGACTTATTCTCATAAAAGGAGAATTTCGGATTTGTTTGTACATTGTGCGGGCAAGTCGTCTGTGGGGTTCCATTACGTTTCGCTATTGTGAGAATACACCCGCCAGCAAGGGACATACAACACCGCCTTCGGTGTTTTCGTTGAGAAACAGGCCAGCACTGCGTGACTGAGGAGCCGAAGGAGAGGAGCAAGAGGCGCTTCGCTACTACCCTGGCAAATTTGAAACAAAGTCCCACTCTTTGAGCATAATGCAGGATCATGCATATGCAGCATCATGGGAGACGGAATCCTCGTCGCCAAGAAAGCACAAAAAGGAATAGAAAAGGCAGCGTGACCGGCGAATTAAAAAAACGAAGGCCCACATCGGGGTAGCCTTTCCCAGGTAGAGAGAGCTGCTGAGGGAGAATGGTAATGCAATCACAGGCCAGCGCCGCTGTTGGCTGTTAGCCGCTGTTAGCGGTCAGTCATTAACAGCCTCATCCCTCTCCTCGCATCACTGCGCCGCTGTTAGCTGTTAGCCGCTGTTAGCAGCCAGTCGCTAACAGCCTCATCCCTCTCCTCGCATCACTGCGCCGCTGTTAGCTGCTGTTAGCCACTGTTAGCTGTTAGCCGCTGTTAGCGCTGGCCTGTGATTGTATTACCTTTCTCCTTCAGCAGCTCTCTCCACCTGGGAAAGGCAACCCCAATGCTGACCATTGTTTTTTTAATTCACTGGTCACGCTGCCTTTTTGATTCCCTTTTGCACTTTCTTGGCGACGAGGATTCCGTCTCTCGTGATGCTGCATAATACATGATCCTGCATTATGCTCAAAGAGTGGGACTTTGTTATGCGGCAGTAGTGCCGCTGGCCACTAACAGCTGTTAGCGGCGCAGTAATGCGAGGAGAGGGATGAGGTGTGTGAGGCTGAGCCACTTGTCAGTTGTCAAAGGACAAGACGTGATTGGTTTGTTTCAATTTACATCCGCCCCAACAGTCGTATGTTGTAATGTGGGGGTCCTATGTGGGGGTTTGTCAACTCGCGTCGCGTGTGTCTGCGTAGGAGCCTGAATGAATACTCCATGTAGTATCGGATGACATGGTTTCATCAGTGTTATCATAGCTTTTTGGTACACAGCGGCTACAGCTGTTGCAATACGTGTTTGAAACAGTGAGGCGCTAGAGTGCGCCATCTGTTTGAATACAATATATGATTTCAATGTTAGATGGGAGAAATTCCTACACACTGTGGCTTTAAATATCATAAAAATGTTTCACTACGCTTTATTTTGAAAAACGTGCACCGGAATCGCCTGTCTGCATAAGTGCTGCAGCTGCTCGCACAGGACACCGTAGTATTTTAAATTATTTTCAAAAGAAGAGGAAAGTTCCCGAGGAGGAGAGTCAGGTAACAATAGATAAGGAGGCTCAGGCTTGCTGATAAGTAGTGTTTAACTTTTGATTTAACACTAACAATTTAAACCCTCAGCGCGCACTGCAGCGCAAGCAGACAGATGCGCGACTTAGAGCAGCATGTGTCACTGACACCACACTCAGAACACAGCGGATCGGTGGAAAATGTCACCATCAGCATATTATTTTACATCAATAAAATCTATTTTATCATTATTTTGAGTCACATTGTTGAAAGAATTTAGCTGTCTGTGTTCAAGCAGGATAATGGTCTCCATTCATTGCACACTGGGCTTTCTATTTCCTTGTCGGAGATGCGGGGTTAGTGTTGCATTCAAGGTCCCCCCCCAAAAAAATGGGAGGAAAAAAAGGCTGAATATTCGATTTTTTTTTTTTTTTCACAATTGAATCCCATGCCATCAAACGAAGCTTCAAAGCTTTAAATTTTTGGGGGGTCAGCCCTAGTGAAGACAGACCTGAGGAACAGGCTGCAGGGGGACATCTGGCAGCATGCCTCCTACTCAGCATCAATGAGCCACCTCCGTAGTGATCCAAGTGTCCTGAAGCCCCAACATAAAAAGTTGTTTGGAAAAACGTCATCTGAACTCTGTTTTTAGCCTCATTGTAGCCTGTAACTCTAACTGCCTCTGTGTACACCGAGCTAACGTGTGTGCGCTAAAAACAGAGTTTAAATGAGGTTTTTCCAAACAACTTTTTATGTCGTGGCTTCAGGACACTTGGATCACTACGGATGAGCAGTATGGAGATATTTTGTGGTTTCAATTATGTGTTTTTTGGATATTTTAATATAGGTCACCGTCAGCCTCCATTAGGTGGAGTTGTGTTGCTACCTCCTCTCCCCTTGGATCTCCGCAAGGGATGTGAGGACTCTAAAACTTCACCTGAGCCTCCCTCGGCATATGGGTGAGTAGATAATGGCTGAATTTTTATTTTTAGGTGCACTATCCCTTTAACATAAAGTTAAGATCTAACTTAAAATAACTTAAGGTTGACTTCTGGTTTCACCGGGGACACAGACAGTGGTCTTCTGGGTGGAAGTCCTGGGTTTGTTTGGCACATTCATCCACCCTGACCATCTCCCTATGTGAACTGTGTTGCTCTTCACACTTCGTCACTTGACTTCCTCCTTTGCCTTCCTCATAATTACGGGTGTCGTCCACAATAGTAGACAAAAATATGGTTGCAATAAGCTGCTTGTACAAATGACCTATGGTGTTTGGTTTTTGTTGAGGGTTTTTGTGGTTTTACTCTGTCCTTCCCCTTTATCCAGATTATTTCATTCTTTGCTCAGCTCTGTGTCATCTGTGCTCTTGTACTCCTCTTAATTTCTTCTCTTAATCCTATTTGTTGTATCCTTCTTGCTAAGATCAATCTTTACTCCTCCTGCTCTTGGTTTTGTTCTCTCTACTCAAAGTAATGTCCTGTTTCTTTACATACATGTTTGCTCTTCTTTTCCTCTTTTCCCTTCAAAGCATTCATTTCCTCTTCAGTAGCGAGCTGATCTTCAGTTCTGTTAGTTTCAGAGTGATTCCTCCTTCCTTCTTCTTCAGTTTCATCCCTGTGGCGTCTCTCGGTCTCTGTGCAAAAACAAAAGCAGTAGAATTCAAGATATTTGCATGGGAAGGTATCATAGCATACAAGATGTTTCAGTCTAAAACCAGGTCATCTGTAACAGGCTGTTCTCATGCACTGCTCGTTTTCCTACGCAAAGTAATGCACCAGCATTTCAACAAATGTAACCATGAGTCAGCAATTTGTGTTGAACCCACATATTTTGGAAGGCTGCGATCACATGACCAATGCGCTGACGGGACTAAAGAAGGAAGCAGTCCCATAAGGTTGGAAGCTGGGGTGGTGGATGGGTGACAAAACACAAGACGTTCCCCAGAAGACCAGTGTTTGGAACCGTGAAAAAACCAAGTGACCTTTGAGTTATTTTAAGGTACATTGTCACCATGTTTCTTCCCCCAAACCTAACCACAATAACTTCACTTGCCTAAACCTGACCTCTGTAACTTTACATTACGTATGAAACATTGTTGTGAGACACTAATTTATAGCATATCATGTGAAACCATTCTGTGTGCATTTTTGTAACATATCAAACAAACCTTTGCACAGTGGTAAGTTTCTATGAAAATAAGACACTTGACAATTTGACTTATACCAACAACACAACATAAAATACTGACATTAAGATAAAATAATTTACACAGTTATACAATTCACAAAGCACTGCAGTTAATGTTTGACTTACTTCTTTTCATTTGTCTCCATTTCCACACAAAAAAGAGAAGGAACAGAAGAAGCAGGATGCAAACAGCTGCCAAACCAGTGATGATAGAAGAAGAACTGGACCGGACCTTAAAGAAATCATCTGAAATGATAAAACACAGAATAACATGACATTGATACAAAATTAGGCCTCAGCTGGCTGATGCTAAAACATGTGAGTGCATCATAGAAAGATACTTGGTCTACCTGGAACCTGGATGTGTGTCTCTGTGGTCTGGTTGATGTTCCTCTGTTGGACTCTACAGGTGAAGCTGTTGCTGTGTCTCTTCTCCACAGTCACTCTGCTGCTGACAGTATAGAGGTCATCACGACCTCTGACTGTCTCTGTAGGTCCAGCAGAGAGGAGCTTTCCCTCACCGTCCAGCCACAACACCTCAGGCTCTGGATGCCAGCTTTTAGATTCGCAGTTTAAAATCACCTCTCCTCTCTCTCTGTCAATTCCTGCTAAACTGATGACAGGTGGGGAAACAGCACCTGATGCTGAGCAAAAGGAAAGTTTAAAAATGTGGTATCAGTGGACGGAAAACATAGATACTTCAGTTTAGTTTAGTTTATTTCGATTAGCATTCCGAAAAAAAAACACCCTCCACAAGATACATAGAAGATTTACCTCAACCACAAACAACGGGGGATGAAGCTAATCGAAAAGGTGTAGACTAAAGCTCATGCTTATTATGCCTACCCCTTTTTTTTTTTTTTTACAAAAAAAAACAACTTCAGCAAGGCAACTCTTTAACTTCATAATCTGAGTTAGACTATAAAGCTCCAGAACAAACAAGCTTTCAACATCCGACAGAAATCAAAAAAAAAGAAAGAAAGAAATAAAGTTCCAAAACAAATAGCAAGCAAATATCCATATCTGTGCCATTTTAAATTCAACTAAATCATAAAATTCAACGGTTTTTAAATCAGTAAACAATTTGTTCGTTGGTTCAGTGTAGTTTGATCGATTTATGATTTGTATAGCTCTTTTTTGTAACTTAAAAATAGGATGAGTGTTAGTTTTGTATGCGTTACCCCATATCTCCACACAGTAAGTCATAGATGGAAGTAACAGAGAACAGTAAAGCGTGTATAATGACTTTTTGTTAAGGACATTCTTTGTTTTATACAGTATAGCGATGGTTTTTGACATTTTAGTTTTCACATTATTTATATGTGGCTTCCAACAAAGTTTATCATCAATTATCACACCAAGAAATTTATTTTCATACACTCTTTCAATTTCACTGCAATTTACCTTGATTTTAACCTGTTTTTTAATTTGTCTGGTGCCAAAAATTATAAACTTTGTTTTGTTTTGAGCAGTAGAGAGTGGTGTCATCAGCAAATAAAACACATTTTAACAGTTTGGAAACACTGCAAACATCATTGATATATAATATGAATAATTTAGGGCCTAACATAGACCCTTGAGGGACCCCACAAGTGACCTTCAATTGATCTGATTTAACATTGTTTAAGTGCACATATTGATATCTGTCATCCAGGTAACTTTTCATCCACATGTATGCTAACCCTCTTATACCATATTTCTCTAATTTATTCATTAATATATCATGATCAATAGTATCAAACGCCTTTTTAAGTCAATAAAAACACCAACAGTATATCCCTTGTTATCTATTGCAGTAGATATCCCTTCCACAAGTTCCATCACTGCCATAGAGGTGGACCTTTTTGCTCTCAAGCCATATTGGCTGTCACTTAAAATATTGTGTTTCTCAATAAATGTATCAAGTCTATGGATGAATAATTTTTCTAAAATTTTTGAGAATTGTGTACTTAAGACAGTTACCTCAAAATTGTCACAATTAAAAAAGAACCTGTTTCGAAATGTGTGCAATTCCAAAGCTAATGATTAAAAGCATCTTGGAAAAAATTCACATATCCTACTCCGGACCAAGGACTGTAAATCTGCGAATCTGTAAAGCTTCCTGTTTGTCAGGAATAAAGACTTGGAGGAGCTCTCCATTAACAAGGTATCTGCATTCAATGGTTCTTAATATATCTTAAGACATTAAAAAAAGACAAAAAGGTTAGGCTAGGTTTAGAAATGAGTTATGGTTTGGCATTGTTGCATTACATACTTAGCGTAGCTCCATACAATAGGTTTTGGAAAAGAATCATGGTTGGGTGTCATCATGTTATGTACTTAATATAGAGTTTTGTAGGTCGGTTAAGAAATGTACAGGTGTCTAGGTTACGCTAAAGGAAGTAAAGTTACTTAAGTTGGGTTCAGGAAAAGAATCATGGTTGGACATCATTGCATTACATACTTAACATAAAGTTCCATACATTGGGTTTAGGAAAAATATCATGGTTGGGTGTTGTAATGTTACGTACTTAACATTCAGTTATGCAGGTTACGTTAAGAGAGGTAAAGATAGGTAATGTATGTTAAGGATTAATCATGGTTAGATGAGTCACTTTATGCAAAGTTTTGTGGGTTGGTTCAGGACAATAAAGTTACATCAGTTAGGTTTAGGAACAAAAATCATGTTTGGGCATTGTTGTGTTATATAATTAATGTAAAATGATGTAGGTTAGGTTTAGGAAAGTAAACTTAAGAAGGGCAGGATTATGAGGAGAAACATGCTTGGAACGTTAAAATAACTTAAGTTAATTTGGTTCCATATGGGACGTGAACACTGGTTTCTTGGGGGAAAGTTGTGTGTTTGTTAAACACATCCACCTCCCCAACCTGTGTCCTTATGCAGGCTTCACTCCTTATTTACTCCCATTAGTGCATTTGTCATGTGACACGCCTTTAGGATTATACTTCAGGTTATATATGAATTATTAGTTTACAATTACATGGCTTATATTCTGGCACATTACTTTACGTAGGTAAACAAATGAACAGCACATGAGAACAGCTGGACCTAGCATGATGGAAAAAACTATAGCTTTATATAATTTTATGTATTTGAGTATTATTCAGTGTCATCTACAAATGCAGATATCTGTTGATATGTAACCACTTCATTTGTCATTCATTGTGAAATGCAGCTGGTTTATGGACCAAAGGTCTTAGATATCTGACAAGAAGTTTGTGAATAATGAAGTGTATGTGTCTACTTACCAACAACAAGCTTAACTGAAGATTGTTTTCCCAGTTCTGGAATGTCACAGTGATATATTCCCTGATCAGAGAGTTGTACTTTGGAGAGTTTGAGTGAAATGTTTCCTCTCTTCAGTTCATCAGTAAACAGTGATGTTCTTCCTCTGTAGGACGGATTTTTTACATGCTCGAGGTTCTGACCAGCACGCAGCACATGGACAAATCTTTGTTTGAGGTCAAATCTCTTCCACTCCAATGTCTCTGCAGTAACATCCATCACAGGTTCCAGGTGACATGGCAAAATGACGTCGTCTCCAACTGCTGCTACTACTGAATGAGGTGGACCAATCAACTGAGATTCACCTGGAAAGAAACAAATCTGTTTATTTATTTGCTCACAATAGAAAGATGTTGCCAAGACACTATTTTAATAATAGAGACTATTTTTCTTAAAGGAAATTAAACATCTGGCATCAGTCATAGGAGCGGAAAGCTGAAAGGAGCTCATATTTTTTCATATTTTACAGTCAGTGACTTGTCTTTCATTGCAACGTCAGATTAATGAACACATCCAGCCACCCAGCCATGCAATATGACCCAATTACATTTAATGTAATGAGAATATTTTTTTGAATAAACATATCTACAAAGCTGCACAATGTTCATTGCAATGTATTCAATTACTTTCGTCTACAGTGTTTGCTTGTAGCATCTAAGGTATGATTAACATTAGTTCTATTTGATAAATTAATAACAAAAAAAAAATACATTTTATATAGTTTATGGTTCATTTTAGGTAACTCAAACCACTTAGGTTAGTTAGGCAAAGGTCATCATGTTGGTCAAAAGCTGTTGAGACACAGAGGCAGAGATTATTTATAAGCCAGGATATCTTGAAAAAACAAAATCCAAGGCAACTCTTCTCTGGTGCATAAGTTAAAAGGCCTTTATTAAATGGCTAGTTCATGATGAACATTAAAAACACCAACATGTTTCGGCCATGCTCACTGGCCTTCATCAGAGCATAAAGCTGCAGGGTTCACAGGTGGCCTAAATGAGGCCCTGCTGAAACATGGGTGGAGCCAATCAACACTCCATTTGCCAAATTGCAGGCATATAAGCAAAACTCTTGTTTGAGTAGGGCCTCTGCAGCTTTATGCCCTGATGAAGGCCAGTGAGCATGGCCGAAACATGTTGGTGTTTTTAATGTTCATCATGAACTAGCCATTTAATAAAGGCCTTTTAACTTATGTACCAGAGAAGAGTTGCCTTGGATTTTGTTTTTTCACGATGTACTGCACTTTCTGACCAAAGAGCACCTTCCTGGATACCATGACACTGCAACCCACATGAGCGCTTTATCTGCTAATCTGCTAGTGTAACTAAAATGTCACTCAACAGCAGTCTGCTGACATAATTTTTTAAATAATGCTAAAACCTTACCTTTAGAAAAGTGTGTGAAGAGAAGCTGGAGCAACAAAACACTGAGTGGTCTGAGCAGAGACTGAAGGGACAGTCTGTCTGTCTGGTGCAACAAAGAAAACACACCAATATTTCCTGTTAGAATTATTGAATTACTCACATGCATTGACCATATCAAATTACACTCTTTTGATTCCAACATTTGTCAACACATGCAACAAAACCCACACACGGTGCAATGAAAACTGTTTTCCTTCCACTGCCACACTGGCTTCAACATTTCCACCAACACAAATCGACTTCGTTCCTTTTTTATTAACTACAGTTGTGATCTAAATGCAGACTTTAATTCCAGACAGTGACACCGTCTTTTAGAATAAAAGTTAAACTGCGTAGGATAGGCAAAAATAACTTTAAGAGACAACATACCTGTTTCATGATGTCTGTCATTTCTTCAGACTGTAGATCTATAAAATTCGTAAATCATTGATAGACTGTGACCTTATCTCATTCTGGTTTATCAACTGAATGGTGCTGCATCAGATCTAGTTTGAACCAGGAGAAAAAGGTCAACAATAAATCAAAGTTTAGAACTACAGAAGACTATAGGTCCCTGGTAGAGACCTGTTGATTAAAGTCTAACGCTGGAAAAAGTGAGAATTAATTTATCAGTTAAAGTTTTAACACAGTGAGGTGACTGTTTCTGCTGTCCTACAGGCAGTTTCACTTTGCGTATCTTTGTGAACAGCTGAACTTTGAGTCTGTTGCCAGGTAACTGATCACTAATATATTAGAGCTGCCATCAGAACCAACAACTTGGGAAAAGGGGGATTTCATGAGCTTGTTGTTGGGTCTGTAATGTGACCGCAGGGGCAGAACAGGACTTGTTTCTCAGGTTCACACTGTCTGAAGCCAAACAGCATTAATATACTGTGTCTCAGATTTTACACAGTGTCATGTTGAATCTGCCTGTAGGAGCTCTTCACCAGAGATTTCTGGCTGCAAAGCAAAATGTCTTTCTGCTGTTGGCTGAGGCGGAGCCAGTCATGAAGGACAAAACATGTGATATTATCACATTCAGCAAATTTTGGCAACAAAGGGAGTGGGGCTTAAATGCAGACACATACACAGCTGACCAAAAAAAAATCCAAGGCAGGCACAACAGGTGGGCAGGTCCAGCCTGTTATTCTCTGAACCCATTTGCTGGAAAGCTTCAATGCTTCATGAGGCTTCATCTCACCATCACTAATGTTTCCGCCCTGCGGGGAGGGATACACCGGTGAGCAACAGCTGCAGCTGGCTCTGGGACAGGTACGCTGGGTCACTCGGTAAAAGCAAACAAAGAGACAACACGGACGATATTACTGATATTACTCACCCGACTGACAGCTGTCCATCAGCTCCTGCAGGCCTGGGCCTTTTTTTCCAGGTTATCTTAGTGTCGCAGGGTTATGCTTGTGTCCCTCTCTGTCCCTCCTCTCTGCTGCTTACCGCCTCTATTTGTTACCTGCACAGTAACTGCACCGCCACTTTACATGACAGGTTACCCTCATTGCGTCACGCTCTTCCGCTTTCCATATAAGGGAGACGCCAACTCGCTCTCATGGATTATCGCAGCTGTATCTCCTTTAAACATCTCCTGCGAGCTACACTCAGTCAGGCTGCTACTCTATGTCGTTGTTCCCACTGGCAAGACGTGTAAAACCCCGTTTGAGGTGCAGATCGCCCTGGGTTAGGAGGCAGTACTGACAGAGATATGAAGGAGTCCCATGAGGTGACATGAGTGAGCTGCGTGTGTGGCAGCAGACGATTGTCTGTCACTGTTGTGCCTAGTGGTTTGTTTTGCCTAAAATTATCCTTTTGTTTGGTAATTATTTCTGTGTACTCAGTTATTTACTTTTGTTTTTGTTTCACCTTTATCTGTGTGGATAAAGTTATTGGGCTGTCCAGGGACGCCGGCCACTGGGTTTGGTGTGGTGTGCTGAGCACCTGCATGCAGGGGCCTGTTGTTCCAAACCTAGATAAGGGATTAAGCCGGGATATGTTGGTTATCCAGGCTTAACTCAGCACTGATTCGGTTGTTCGAAAGCAGAGGCACATATGTTGCCATGGAGATTTATTCTGTGCACTAAGCCTGGTCCCGACCAGGCTAACAACCAGGCTTAGTTTAGCCTGGTGCCTTATCTGTCCAGTCAGCTGTCACTGCGATCGGAAATCAATGTGTTTTACCATCATTTCATGTTCTTATGTACGTATTTGCCTCATTTTTGAACAAAATACATTAAGCCTGCAATAAAAAAATATTTAAAACATTATTTTTGTCATAGCCCAAGCATACTTTGACATGCACATATCTTTACCAATAAAAAAGGATTAATTGTTGGAATAAACATACAAGTAGGTGTATTTGGCATTAACACAATTAGTGGTTATTAGGTGTCATAACTGTGTGACCTTCCCAAATTATATTCCCAGTTAACTGGACCAATAACTCCAGTGTACTTTACATCAATGAATGAAAACATGAAGATGAAACCACAATGTTCTTCAACCTCATTTTATTTAAATGAAAAATACTGTAATCAGTCAGTGTCTGCTTTGAGCTGTGGAGAGAATGAGAAATGATATTGATTAATACACTGCATCACAGTCATGCTTACAGTGTGCATTAAAGTCACTTATTTCTCTAGTTTCTTAATTTCTAAGTCCAGTTTCCTTCAGGTTTTTCTTTGAATTTGTCAATTTGTCTTACACTGCAAGACAATCCAAAGTCAGACAGTCCACATAACACCACTGGTTGATTAATGAATGAATAAAATGACTGATTCCATGTACAGTATACTGGAATAATGTACCTTGTATGAAGAGGGCGGTTTCTGTGGGTGGGACAGAGTCTGTATTTGCCCCCCCCCCCGTATCCCCTCCATCATCGTCCTGCTCGGTTCTGATCCAGGGCGAGCTCGTCCGCTGGTGTGAAATCAGCAATTGGTTCTCGAGTAATATTATATCCACTGCTCACCTTTAAGGTGAAGTGTACAACTGTTAATGTGTGGAAGGAACTGTTAATTTGTAATTATGACATAATTATGACATAATTATGTATATTTTTAGATTACTTACGCATTCAGTCGGTCCGCAGTTGTTTGCCACGCACTCTCTCTCTGCTTTATTATCGCTGCAGTGTTTCCTTTCTTCGTGATTATATGTTTTACCTCTTCATAAGTGTCCATGATGAGACGCTGCTCACTGGGTGAGAAGTATGCGGCACGTGCCCTCTCCATTGCTGCATCGGTGAATCTGTGATCGATCTCGGGGTCTATTTAAGAAAGCCATGGACGCGCACTCACCTGAGTAAGTTACACCTGGCTTGACAAAGCCGCTCCTCCTCAGCCTGGCTTGGTGTTCCAACAACCAATTAAGCCAGGATGGACTCAGGGGAATTTGTCCAGCCTCACTTTTCCACTTATCCTGGATTGGTTAATTCTACTTTCGAACAACAGGCCCCAGTTGAAGTAGGCTACTGACACTCTGGGTGATGATTGCAGTGATGGTGTGCGTGTGAAACCACCCCGGTTACAGGAAGCACATGGTGAAGTAAGAGTGGATAAGTGGCCTGTACCCTTAGACAGCCTGATTGTTAATTGTGTGTTTTTGTCCTTTTAATTAAGGGGACCGCTTGGGCCCCCCCCTTAGCTGCTCCAAAGCAGAACCAACATTAGACCTATTGCACTGTCAACTTTATTTTATTGCTGGCAAATGCTACTTTTATCTTTTTAAGTGGACATTAAATGTTGAGTCTTTGTAACTTGTTATAAAGATTGTACAACAGCTGGAGTTCCTCATCTGTATGCTCCGGCTCAAACAGGTATGGCTCTGGGTCTGTGTCTGCTACAAGGAACTCTTCAAAATCGCGTTCAAAGTCGTCCATTGCGGCTACTATAGTCCGGAGATATCGCTAGGCTAAATAAACAACTGAGTTTTTTTTTTTTTTTACAGGCTACGTCTGTGCCTGTGCCTGCTCACCGGTGTATCCCTCCGCGGATCACAGCGCAGGGCGTAAACACACTATAGTTCCATGTATCAAACTTCTTCTAAAACGACTATAAAGGACTCTCGTTTTTCGAATTAATGTTTAAACATGTTTATTTTAAATGCACATGCAGAAATGCCAGCTTTAGCGTTTCTGTAACGTTTATTTTTTCACTTTTACAGAGCAGGCTACTGACCCCCTATGGACTTCAATTGTATTCGCTAAGCTAAGCCGCAATGCTAACCACTGAGACCCAGCCACTGGGCGTACAGACACAAAAAAGATATCGATCATGTTGTCTCAATATGAAAATGATAGAGAAAGGGCATAACTCCCAAATCATCGGAGTATTCTTTTAAAACTTTTATTGTGAAGCAGCAAAATAAGGAAATATTGTTTTCGAGCAGCTACTTTACACAACTAATACGGTGGATAGCGAACATGAAACAGTAAAATAAAGCAGATAGCTAAAGTACAAACAGAACGCAGGAGACAAACTTAACTCCAAACCACAGAGATTAGAAGTTAGGAGTATTAGGAGTTAGAAGCTACAGACGTACTGAGAGCTGAACACAGAGACTTTCAAAAACACCTTTCTCTCTGGTCTCCTGCAGACAGAGGGTCTCACAACACACATGCTGGTTTGACAGGGAGATGAGGGGTCGTCGATTTTGAGGTTTGTTGTTGCACTTTACATTACGGCTTGGTATTAACGAGGCACTAAGGGGGTGATGTCTCTAGAACAACAAGGAAGGGGAGGGTAATAGCTTAAGATGTTCCGTTCCTGGCTCAAAGATCATAACCGAAGCTGATCAAGGCATTTTTTGATGGCTCGGGACTGGATATATTGAGCTATAGAGAGGAACTAGTCCTCTGTTTAACATCAGTTGTCACACAGGTGAAGCTTTGCACAGGTGGTCGTCACTGGAGCAAACCATCAAAGACAGCAACCCATGACGACAGGAGGCAGCACTGTGGCAACAGAAAAACTGGTGTAATCTGTAATGAAAGTGAAAACACAGACCGGTAGAAGGGGGTTTGTTAACTCAGATAACCAGTCTCCTCCTCCTTCTCCTTTTTCTCTTTTTATTTAAAATGTTGGTAATGATATATTTCCTGATAGTTTCTTTCTGATTGAAAGAAGAAAGCTGGCCTCCCTTTTTTGTTTTGCCCCAGCACTTTAGTTGGGTAATGTCTTCGTTGAGAGAAGCCTGTATTTATCCATTGCCAAGCAGCAGTTCACAGCTTAGAGGCTCACAGAAGGTTGTGTCTCTGACAACCAATCACATCTGTTAAAAGACTGCATCATACCTAGCAACACAGTTGACCACACCTCCTCACTGAGGTTAAACTTCCTGTCCCTTCCTCTCAGAGTTGCTCTGAGAACTTTCCTCCAGCCAGGACTCCTTACTGAAGAGTTTTAGCCCAAGTTAAGAGCTCTCTGAGAGGACTCTCAGAAGGTTTGTGAATACAGCCCCAGATTTAACTACCCCTGTGTTGTACCCCAATGATCTAACACAATATGACGCTGTGACTTCCCCGCTTTTTAACCTCCTGAAAGGAAACGGAGAACGGGTGATTGAGACAGGCGCGCCTGGGGCACCAAAAAGGAACAGAGTTAGAATGGGCAAGAATAACAGAGGTGAAGCAGACGTGACACACACTTCTTGTTTAACCTGAGGCCGTAGAGGCAGTAACCACCAATGTAAGGTGAATGCTCATTCTGCTGGGTATGTTGTGTGCCTCCCACAATCAACAACACATGACTTTCATGGTCGTGGTCTTTTTATATCTAGAACTCTTTGTCAAGTGCAACTCGTCTTTCTTTTCTCTTTTCTTCAAGGTTAACGTCTTGTCCTCTGAACCACAGGGTTCACCACACTGCTATATGTTGTATGTTGAGTTGGCCCCAACTTTGGTCTCAACATCAGAACTAAACTGAACAGGAAGAGGAAGCTCTCGTCTACATTAAACTTGTGCTGTATTTCAGTCTGAGGGTCAGTCAGCAGCAAGGCAGCATGGAGGTTACAGCTCTCTGCGTCAGACTGTGTGAGTACTGAGTCTCAGCTTTAAGTCGTACATATTCCTGTATATATCATAGACAAGTGTGTGGGTGATAAACAGTTTGTATTCTTTGTCTTTGCAGTGACGCCTGCAATCATTCTGCTCAGTGCTCATGTTCAGAACAACGGTAAGAAGGACTAACGAAACACAGTAATTCTACATGTTTTGTTTTGTATCATATGTTATTTTTCTTGATGGCAGCATCAAGCCTATGACATTTTATCACACGGGAGTCCGTGACCTAATTTGTATCAGTTTGGCGGTGCTTGGCCAAAAAAAGGTTGAGAACCACTGATCTAAAGCCTGGATACCAGTTAAACAGTGTATATTGCTTTGATTCTAACACTGTATAAGTTACAAAATTGTTTGGCATACAATAATCTGAAATTGGCCTCTGTTTCAAATTAACGTCCACACTGAGAGAGAATATTAAAGCGTGCACCACCGAATTTAAACTGTGTCCGCCACAAGCTGCAGATACTGTACATGGCTTTGTCTTGATATTTAACATTGAATTATGCAGTGTTGTACGTCTCATTTTGGAGAAATCTTTTCTTCCATGTGATTCTGTCTCAGATGCAGCTTTCCATATCGTTCCAACCACACTGCAGCTCTTTGAGTTTGAGACTGTCTCTTTTCACTGTGAGGGTCTGGATGGCTCCACTCAGCTGAGAGGGGTCAGAAATACTGTGCAGTTCATTTCAGCATGCGACGAGCGGATGCCGGTGCTATTCTGCACTATTAAAAGAGCCTATCTCGCAGATGGTGGAGAATACTGGTGTGAGACTGAAGAAGGAGAGAGGAGCAACAGTGTCAACATCTCTGTCACTGGTAAGGAAAAGTTTCAATAAAAAGTTGTTGAATGAAATCCATGTGATTATTTTTGAAAGTGAGGAAGATGTTGATGTACAGATCTTAAAAACGTTGGTTCTGTCAAGATAAATCCTCCCATTTAACTTCCACAAAGTCAGCCAATGAGTGTATTTCTTAGAATCACAAGAATCACAATATATAAAACCTTTGTTGTTCAGATGGTTCAGTGATCCTGGAGAGTCCTGTCCTCCCTGTGAGAGAAGGCAAGAATGTCACTCTGAGCTGCAGGAACAATACAACCTCCTCAAACCTGACAGCTGGTTTCTACAAAGATGGCGTCCTCATCAGGAGCAGCTCTACAGGAGAGATGACCATCCACAGTGTGTCCAAGTCTGATGAAGGACTCTACAAGTGTCACATCTCTGGAGCTGGAGAGTCACCAGAGAGCTGGATGGCTGTCAGAGGTGAGACATGACACTGTTTAAAATGTGTCAGTGTTCAACTTGTGCTCCAGCAGCTCTCAGAGACAACCTGTTACATACTGTTAATACTGTCATGATGTTACAGCCGATATGTTCTCTTGTCTCTGCAGCTCATCACAGAGAGACTTGTCCCTGTTCAGACCTCTTCATACATGTCGTCCTCGTCTTAAGGACGGTGTTCACCATAGTGATGGTGCCTCTGCTGCTGCTGCTGGTGGGACTGCTGCACTGTGGCAAACTCACAGTTACAGTTGCACAAACATAACTGATACTCATGTATAAAGGTAACATGTCAAGGTAATGAAGCAGAGAAGCTCCCATCAGGCTCTGTGTGGTAAATCTGTCTGAGCTGAAGAGATAAACTTTGTTTGTTGACTTTTAATTCTGTTCATGTTGGATGTTAGTTCACTGTGAGGTATCAGAGCTCTCTGTGTCACATGTTCATACCTGCAGTGACTGTTTGACTCTCTCACGCACAGAAAAGGTTAAACCCCAGAGGCACTGATGCAGCAACTATTTTTAAAAGGCGAGCTCTCTGTTTTTAAAGTATATGTTGCTGCGTCTTTAGTTTTAGACTCGACAGCTGCTGGTGATACTTTCTCTTACTCTCAGACACAAACCACACGAGACAATACATGTGATGTGTGTAGAGAGGCGTTCAGGAGGCTCTGCTGAAACAACAATAGTTTGTACAGGTTGATAATTTAAAGAGGCAACAGATAGCATCTTTTCCTAAATATATAAACTAGTCCATAGCCATTGGTAGCTTTGTCACCTTCTACCTATGCCAGTCCTCAATGCCTATGTGCAGTTTCACATAGATTGACCACGTCAGTGAGTAAAAAAACGTGGGACCGACAGAATGACTGACTGACAGAATGACACACTGACAGTTTCCGTGATTATGTACAGCATACCATACCATGACTTAGTCATACCAAACATTAGAAAACAACAAGGTAGCGTTTATTCTAGAATGGGGACTGTTTACATGTGCATATTGGTATAATTCCACTGTGTTTACTGTTGTTTGTACTGATACTGTGCATATTGGTGTCATTTACTGTGAGCTGTTTGTACTGATACTGTACATATTGGTATCATTTACTGTGAGCTGTTTGTACTGGTACTGTGCATTCAGCAATAATTATTTGCATTACTATTTGTTTTTTCTTCAGATAAATCTGATAACTGTTGCTCGGTCTCTTTACTCATTTATTTAGTAGAGTGTCCACACACCTTCTCATTCTACATATACATGGAGGTATACTGGTGGCTTTACAGCCTACATTTTATTGATTATCTCTGATCCCCACGCTCAGTTTGGTCGTTGCGACAGTGCAACACAACACTGCTGAAGCCAGGTGGCGCCAAGCTAAAAAACACCTAATCCTATCTGTTGCCTCTTTAAGAGTTAACTTGTGCCTTGAGGAGTCTCTGTCATCTTTTGTTAACCAGCATTCGAAGCAGCCTGATACTTGTTTTTATCTTTATTAAAAATGAACATGTTGTATCACAGAGCTGTAAACTAAAGAAAGAATGTTGAAACAGTTTAATTCAACCATATTTTCAAGCACAGCAAATAAAAAAAGAGATATACAATTCACATCATATCACCTGAAACACAACAGCTATGTTATTTTTAAAGCATAATCCTACAGGACAAATAAGAAATAACTTTGAACCTTGATATGTTTATGAGCACCAACATAAAGCTATTGATCTCTCTATGACACACACTCACACACAAGCAGAGTAAAGACATGTAAATTAGCAGTAAACATTTGATACAAAACACATAATAACAAGAATCTCTTCAGCTCTGATTATTTTGCTGTAGAAACATGACAACAGTGATACGATGTTATCAAAGTGACATTAGTGTTACACTGTCTTTTTTTGTTTGTTTGTTTGTTTTTGTTTGTTTTGTTTTGGTTGTTGTTGCTGTTTTTTTCTTTTTTTTTTACAGTGTAAGGTTTCATAATTGAAGTGGAGTTATTCAATGCAAGAAAAAAAAAAAGAAACTTACATGAACCTCAGCGGAGTCATTTTTCTACAGCACACATTGATATAAAAATAAAAACAGTAGGACTGTCCTGATTGTTAACTGAAAGTTTCAAAAGATGTTCAAAAATGCAGTCCAAACTGAAAAGTCCGAGGCACTCTGGGGTAATACTAAAAATCCTTTAATAAGCACAGGGATATCAACGTGTTTCAACTCAACGAGTCTTCATCAGGATATGAGCCAGTCAAATTACAAACAGGTGTTTAAATCACTTTAGGAATGTGTGAAAGATCATGTGACCGGATCATGTGACAGATCAAACAGCCTATGCTGAAAACAGCAAGAAAATAAGTAAATAAACATATAAATGACAACAATTGCATGACTGTGTGAATCACAGCAGTCGTCAGAATAATGAAAAATACAAATACAAAATTTACACAGATGTGACTGTCAGATTTCAACAATAAAGGATGACAAGACATTGAGGCAGAACAGCAGCATCAAAGGAACCTGTGACGAGCTGTTCAAAATACGACCACAAGTAGAGACAGGCAGGAATAGCACAACAACAAAGTTAAAACATCAAAAAAGGGTTGTCAAGCAGAGTGTACAGACAACTATCACAAGACAGTCAGCGCACTACATATGTAAAAGGCCATTGGTACGTCAAGGAAACCCACAAAATATACTCAGTGCCAAAAAAGGGCAGAGAGACTAAATTAAGGGAGACAAAATGACAGTCGGACTGCAAATTCAAAATGATGATATATGAAATATTTAGACTGAACATTTCATAACAAAGACTACAGTGACTGAATGATTCATGTGACCAAATAAACAAATAATTCCTGTCACTTTAAATATATTGAGTAGTCCATATAGTTAAACATATTAATACCTGTAACAGAAAACAATTATTACCGGCAATATTACAAGAAGGGAGAAAAGTCTGTCTCTTCATTGAGACCAGGGTGAGCAGTGGCCTTCAATGTGTAAATCCAAAAGGTCTCACGCTGTAGGAGGCGCTTCAGTCTGTCCCCTCCTCTCAGGCTACTGGGGACTACCTCAATGGCCATGCATTTTAAAGTGTCAGGACTGGTGTGACCAGCAGTTTTGTAATGTTGGGCCGTAGGGTAGTTTGGGTTTTGAGTTCGTATGGCGTATTTGTGTTCAGCCAGTCTTTCTTTGAGCTTTCTTTTATGTGCGGCCAACATAGAAGCAGTTACATTCACACTCCAGTTGATAGACAACATGTGTCGTGTTATAATTAGCAAAGCCGCAGCAATGAAATGTCTTTTGACTGAAAACATCAAGGAAGGGTATTGTCTCTTTTCATATTGTGGCAGTGTTTGCATGTCCCACACCTAAAAGTGCCTTTAGGTTGGGGGAACCACACATTGATATAATTCTGAGTTTGGGGAATTTCAGAGCTAAATGTTTAAGTTCTTACTGATAAACTGAGAGTGGATTCTTTAAAAAAAAAAAATAAAATAAAATATATATATATATATATATATATATATACATATATATAAATATATATATATATATTGCATTAAAAAGTGAAGTAATGCTTTACAAATTCAATGTGAAGCAAAATACGAAATATATAATATAATATAATATAATATTTTTTCAATAAAAATAAAAAATCAGCATTTTAATCTTTGACATTTGTAATTTTTGACTTCCGATTAAATGAGGTGCTGCTGCCTTGTGCTTACAAAACGAATTTGGTTTCTTCAGAGGAGGAGTGTGTTGTGTTGTGCTTTATGTAGAATGTGCTTTCAAATTTTCTGGACTATGGTAAAATGTATTGTTTCAGCGTGCATCATTACAGACTATAACTCTCTTTATGTTCATTTCTTGATGATGATCAGTATTAAACAGTGTGTGATGTGAGTTTATGTTGGTTGTCCGCAGTGTTGCTGTCTGATGAGGGGAACATGTGGTTGGTCTCACTGTGTGTTTAAATGTCAATGTGCCGCAGAACAAAGACAACACATCAGCATTCCATCCTAAGAGCTTCTGTATTAGAGCAGCGTGCTCACTCTATGCTGTTCTCAGATCCGTGGCCCAGAACCTCAGTTGGATCTCTCGTATGGTTTCAGCCTGTTTTCTCCCCGAGCTGGGGGTGATGAGAGACATAGAGGAAAAGAAAAGGAAGATTAAAAATAAAAGACATGCTCTTTTTGTTACTCTTGGCAGTTATTATGCAACACAAGCACACTTAAGGTGAAAGCTCAACTTAAAGCTCTGATTTATTCAGGAATTAAACTGATCCCAAAAGCACTCCCGCTCAGTATTTTCAGGTTCTCTAACCACCATTTGTGGAGCATAGATGTTGTACATCTGTGTTGTTACTGTAGTTTGTTTCATATCTTTAATATTTGAAAATTAAATTAACAACAGGAGGTTCTGAGAAGGAATAAAATACAGCCAAAGAGTGAAAAGAAAAAAGCACCTCTTCAAAATGTTTTCAGAGGAAACAAACAATTAGATGTCTGGAAACAAATCAGTGTGTTGATGAGAAGACATACAAAGAAAGAAATGAAAGTTAAATACAGTCACAGTGATGAAAGTAAAATGATGAACCTCTTGTGTCTTCCTCCGCAGCTCCTGCTCCAAGGTCTTCACCTTCTCCTCAAACTCCATTCTGCTCTTCTTCTCCTCCTGGAGCTGAGAGGGAGGAGAGAGATGAGGAGAAACACTGTATTAGATGAGGAACATTTACTCATCACTACTGACTCAGGAGAATATAAAGAGAGAAATGTGTTTTTCCTCTGAACAGGTCTGTGTGTGTGTGTGTGTGTGTGTGTGTGTGTGTTTGTTTGTTTGTTTGTTTGTGTGTGTGTGTGTGTCTGTCTGTCTGCAGCTTCTTCCGACAGACAGACAGACAGACAGACAGACAGACAGATGTTGATGTCAGAGCAGGCAGTGTAGTGACAGTATTGAATATTGGTTTTAGGACTTTTATTTTAGTTTAAAGGGCCAGTGTGTAATATTTGGCATGGTTTATTGTCAATCTGAATCTGAATCTGAATATTCTATCCATTAATATGTTTATATAAGTGTATAATCGCTATAAAATAAAATTTGTTTGGTTTTCGTAGCCTTATAATTATGCTTATATATATATATATAGCAAGGGCCTTGCTTTAGAGAGGTCGCCATCTTGCGCCGCCATGTATGTACGGCAGCCCGAGCGGACAATCCAGCCAGCCAGAGAAAGCGTTTCACGTGTATAAATAAACCAACGAAGACAGCAGAAGGAAGGAAGAAGGAGGAGGAAACAGCAGAGTGTTAGTAGTTCATAGATAGAGAGTAGTGAAAAGTTTTTTTTAGTTATAAAGTTTGCAACTTCACTCCTTGTGATGCACTCTCTGCAGCGCTTTTCCACCTGATGATATATCTCCCCAACGATGGCAGCAGTAGCACCGAATCCCATCCTGTGCATTCAGCCTCTCTTCTCGCCCGCTCAGCATCAAACACATGGAGTTCCTCATCTGTATGCTCCGGCTCAAACAGGTATGGCTCTGGGTCTGTGTCCGCTACAAGAAACTCTTCAAAGTTGCGTTCAAAGTCGTCCATTGCAGCTACTATAGTCCGGAGATATTGCTAGGCTAAATAAACAGCTGAGCTCTGTTTACAGGCTACGCTGTCAGTCAGTGTGCGGGCTGGAGATTGGTGGAGCAGAGAGAGGAGGGGAGTCCCCACTCGGTATGGTAAACGAGTATGTGTGTATGAAGTGTGTGTGTTACGCCAGAAGAGTCAGAGTTTGGGACGGAGTCTTTTACCCCCTGGAGTGTTACCGGAGTTTTTGGAGTGCTCAAATAAACGGGCCTTTTTCCTGAATGCTCCTCTGGTCTCCTGCTCGTGAGGGATTCATTACAATATCGTAACATGGTTTAGATTTCTAAATAAATATTCACCTCGTCGATAGATAGACCTACTCCTGAAAAATTTGTGTCTGCACAAGGCTTTTTGTCCCTATGAGGCCACCGTCATTTACCCGACGGGAGGGGTGAGCGAGTGAGCCCTGCAATCTAGAATTTGACCACTGATGTCACTGTTTTCAACCCATTTTACACACTGGCCCTTTAACAAGATTTAATGAATGATTTTGTTTTGCTTTGTTTTGCTTGGTTGGTGTTGTTTCACTGGTATATGCTGAAATTTAAAAGAGATTATTACACATGAAAAAAACATTTAAAGATGGAAACAGATCAGTGTGATGAGGAGAAGAAACAGAGAGAAAGAGTTGAGCAGACATGTCAGTCAGATTCACAGAGTTAATAATAATCATATTAACCTCTCTTCTCTTGGTCTCGAGTGATTATCCAACACCATCACAGCTGAGGTAACAACTTGATGAGAGTCATTCAGTGTGTGAGTTGATCCAAAGAGCCTCCTGCTCAGTATCATCAGTTTTTCAAATCACAGTTTGTGGAGCATGTTACTGTTGTGGCCATTGTGCTCTCAGTCTGGACTCTACTGACTGTAATGTGAATGAAGAACAACATACAGGACCTGAATGTAACACCTGACTCACTGGAAACACTCAGCTGTCTTCTGTTGTTATTTACATGTAAACTGTGTTTAACTGCTTCCTGTTCTGTAGTTTACGGTGCACATTTCTGTTCTTACTTCAGCTGGTTTCATATTGAATATGCAGAAATCAAATCAACAGTTTGAGGCTTTGACAGGAATCAATAATACAGCCAAAACATGAGAAGAGAAGAACACATTGTGAAAATGTTTCCAGGGGAAGAAACAGGTCGATGGCTGGAAACAAATCAGTGTGTTGATGGAAGATACACAAAGTTATACAAATTCATTCACAAACGACTGAAGGTTATTATTTGTGTTTGATGTGATTTCTTTGTACGTTAATCAGGATAATGTCAAGTAAGGAAAATGGGACAAGTATGTAAGAAGATGAACCTGTGTGTTCTTGTTCTGCAGCTCCTGCTCCAAGGCCTTCACCTTCTCCTCAAACTCCTTCCTGCTCTTCTTCTCCTCCTGGAGCTGAGAGGGAGGACACACATGAACACATTACATGTGATTAAGTACACTGCCTTAATGTCTGGATATAAATGAATGTTTTCTCCACATTCATTTCAATAGCTTTTTTTCTCATGCAGTTAAAAATCAGTGTTTCACATGTGATCATTTTCCTTTCTGATATATATGAAAATAAAATAAACTGCTGAAGGCTTTAAAACAAATAGTTATTACAGTTCACAAATAGACAAGAAAAAAACCTGTTTTAAAAATGTTCAGGGAGAGGAAACACTGAGATAGCTGGAAACAAATCAATATGTTGATGGAAATATTTACAAATAAAAAGAGCAATGAAAGTTAAATACAGTGACAGTGATGAAAGTAAAATCATTAACCTGTTTTGTCTTCTTCTGCTTCAAGGTCTTCACTTCTTTCTCCAACTTTGTATTCTTTGTCCTCTCACCCTGGAGCTGAGAGGGAGGAGAGAGATGAGGAGAAACACTGTATTAGATGAGGAACATTTACTCATCACTACTGACTCAGGAGAATATAAAGAGAGAAATGTGTTTTTCCTCTGAACAGGTCAGGCAGTAGTTGTTGTCAGCAGCACGTTGGTTGAATCACACACATCACACATTATCACACTGATCACAGCTGAAGACTCATTACTTTAGTTTCTCTGTCTTTTTCTTCTTCTTTTTTTTTTGCTACCAGGGAGAAAGATTTAAAGAAAATATCAGTGTCTTAAGGTCTACCATGATGAAACCAAACTCTTTACAAATCAATAATTTACATGAAGTTGGCATGTGGTGTGTTTATGGTCAGAGTTAGAGGTTTTATTAATGCAGTGGAGGGAATTCTGAAGTTTAGTTTCTGTCATATGATAATAATGGATCAAGTGATTACTGAGCTGATAAAGGGGTAAAAGTGAGAAGAACAAAGAGCAGCTGTGAGACATTTAAAGATGGACTGAGGACAAACAAGACTGGAAACAAGACACAAAAACATTAGATGTCTGGAAACAAACCAGTGTGTTAATGAAAAGATAAACAAAAAGAGCAATGACAGTGAAATATATACTCAAAGTAAAGTGATGAACCTCTTGTGTCTTCTTCTGCAGCTCCTGTTGCTTCCTCTGAACTTGTCTCTCAGCTTCCTCCCTCCTCTGCTGCTCCTCCAGGAACCTCCGCCTGGAAACTAATGGACACTTTAACAAGAGAGAGGAGAGAAAGCTATGAGCTTACCACTCACTGAGAACAGGGCATAAAACAGTCTTGATCTCAGTGAGTTTGAATAGTAACCAAAGATGCAGAGACAATGACTCGTAGACTTGAACTGAACAAAATATATATATATATATATATATATATATATATATTTTTTTTTTTTTTTTTTTTAGTAAAGTGATTTGTGACTCCACCACTACTGTGAACCAGCCTGCAGCTCTTAAACACACACACACACACACACACACAAACAGACATGCAAGCAACATGAAGCACCAACACACAGCTAAGCATTACACACAGAGCAGCAGTAAAGAGTAAACCTAGATAAAACACAATAGCCATCATGTGGTTCTTAACACAATGTTAACAGATGCAGTTACATGTTCGCAGTATGGTCTCGTGCACTAACACACAAGCCATGCAACACACAGTTAGCCATGCTGATAGGAAAACATATTTCATACATACCCATGCAGAGTCGGTTGCCTGGCAACGGGCAGAGGACATAAAGCAAGTTAGCAGCATGTTAGCAGCCAGATATATCAACAACAGTGTTTAGATGAGCGTCTTGAGTCTTGGTGTGAAGCTGTGAGAGGTGAGACAGTTTCTTATCTCAGATGGGACAGTGTTTGATAGTTTAGAAGCTCTGACAGAAAAGTATGATTGGCTGAAGGAGGTGGACCTGTAAGTGACTACAGTCCCCTCTCAGTGCAGACCTGATGGATCTGCTGTTTGGGTTTGTCTGTTCAATAAAGGTGCTGAGTCCAGGACGAGCCTCGCCACTTTGTAAAACCACATTCCTCTTTAATTTTAATTTTCCTGCTCTTGTTTTTTCTCCCTCCACTGAAAGTGTCCTGTTTGTTAACTCACACTATTGCTCTTCTTTTCCTCTTCTCCCTTCAGAGACTTCATTTCTTCTCCAGAGGGATTCTCCCTTCATCCTTTATCAGGTTCATCTGAGGGGCTTCTCTTGGTCTCTGTGTCAAACAAAGGCAGCAGAGTTAAACTGTTAAACACATTAAAGTGCATTTTTTTATTTTGGATATGAAGTAAACAAAATAAATGTCATTTACACAGTGGTACAGTTCATATCACTATCTCCAACCTGTGAGAATAACTTGACTGTAATGAATCTGTGACTTACTGGTTCTGTTGTGTCTGTTTCCACACACAATAGACAAGTAACAGAATCAACAGGATGCAAACAGCCAAACTAACAGCCAAACCAGTGATGGTGGAAGAAGAACTGGACTGGACCTTAAAGAAATCATCTGAAATGACAAATGTGGCATTTATATAAAACTGAAGCTCTGCCATCTGAAACTAAAACAGTGAACACATTAAAATATATAATTCATGTTAACCTGGAACCTGGATGTGTGTCTCTGTGGTCTGGTTGATGTTCCTCTGTTGGACTCTACAGGTGAAGCTGTTGCTGTGTCTCTTCTCCACAGTCACTCTGCTGCTGACAGTATAGAGGTCATCAGGACCTCTGACTGTCTCTGTAGGTCCAGCAGAGAGGAGCTTTCCCTCACCGTCCAGCCACAACACCTCAGGCTCTGGATGCCAGCTTTTAGACTCACAGAGTAAAATCACTCGTCCTTTCTTTTGGTCTATCCCAGATAAACTGATGTTAGGTGAGAAGACAGCACCTGATGCTGAGCAAAGACAAAGTTTAACCAGGGTGTCAGTAAAAGGGACATTTCGACAATTAATTTACAATCTCCAAACTCTCAAAATTAAGAGAAGAACCTAATTAAAGAAGCTTCAAAATATCCACATTTGCAAAGCTTAAATGTGAGAGCATTTCACAGAAAAATCACTTTTCTTAATCATAAATAGATGAAAAGATTTTTCTTTGGGCTTTTGAACACAGACGGACTGCCCTGCAGCACGCAGTTTGCACACTGCGGCAGGGTAAGACGGTGATGATGCTAAACTTTATACAGACACCTGGGTTTCCGACAGCTGCTGTGCTTGTAGCGGTGGTGAGCCAGGCTTTTCTTCCACGCCAAAAGCACAAGCTACAACCCCTCCAGGCCTGGCTCCTGAGAGGGACAGGCTGAGGAAGGCTGGATTGTCTGTGCATGTTGTGCAAATCATCCAGGCTGCACCACTGCCTGTTCCAACGCTGGAGTGAGGAAAAGGGGCTAGATCCCCTGTCATGTGCAGTTGGCTCTTTTCTTTTCTTTTTGCAGTGTTTGATTGATAGAGGGCTGTCACATGCCACGCAGCAGTCACCCCTTCCTGCCATGAGGGTTTTGGCAATAGACTGGTCTTTGCCCACCCTCTCCTTGAGGAGGTTCTTGCAGGGGGTCAGGAGGCAGCGCCTGGTGATGCATGCCTCCTCTTTGCAATAGGATCTGTCATCGGTGCTCAAGATCTTGATGAAGGATCCATTAGGACCTCTGGAGCGCTCCTCTGTTGTTTTCATCCAAGACAGTTTTGCTGCTTGCATTTACCTCAGCTATGACAGTATGTGAACCAACTGGCCAGCCAGTGCAGCCTTATTGCTTTCTGCTTTGTGGTGACTGCAGTGGGGCTTCTGTCAGACCAAATCCCTCCTTTGTTACCAAGAACGGAAGGAGTTTGTTTGGGTCGAGAGTAATACAGTTAGATGCTTTTTGTACTCCACCCCATGAGCTGAATGAATGCACGGCTCCCATCACATGCACTGTATAGCTGTTTGTGTGCTTTGGTGATGGCCCTATCCAAGAAATACCCTCTGAGATGACTTTGTGAGTGCATCTTCAAAGCCTACAGGCAGGCGGGCAGAAACCCTGCCACTGTGGTCGACGCACACTGCACATGTGGTGTGGCAGTGTCTGCGGCCTTGTTCAGCAGGGTGTATGTCCAGGTGTACGCCCTGCAGGTTCATACGGATCTATCTCTTGGTCATGTCAGGCTCTTTTTCGTGGTCTGTGCTCACTGGAACGACACAGGACAGGTGAAACGGTCAGTCGTATTACACCTGACTACCCTTTTGAGCATGATACACCAGCATGTCTTTGTGTTCCTTGATGACCCAGGGAATGTGGTGTCTTTTGCTTGTCTTTCAATCCCTGCAGGGTTAGGCCACAGCTCCACCCAGTTCTGTGGCTCACCACTTGGTTTGGCTGGGGCCCCCTACTTCTACACTGCGCTGGTCTAGTTTATAATGAACTATGTGAGCTATGGTGACTCACCTTAAGCAGTATCAGTATCAGTGTGGCTGGGTCGATGCTATGTTGTGACAGAACGTTCATTCATCAGACTCCACCCACTGTACCCATAAAGTGCAGAGGAAGACGGAGCCTCTGTGAGATACTATGATGGTTACAATGCTGTAACCCTTGTTCTAGTCTGTTGCTCCTACACCATATGCCAGAGAGGGTGTAGGATGCCTCCTTACATAGGGTGGGGTCATTTATATTCATGTAGGCATGTTCTGATGGGTCAGCTACATTTATTCGGATCTCAGTGCGTGTGTAGTGACTGGAGGAGTAGTAATATCCGAAGACTCCAGTGGAGGGCTCCACTGTACTTATAGAACTAGGGTTACAATATTGTAACCTTAGTTTCTGTCCTTCTTGATAAGCAGGAAAATTTGGTGTGTTTGGTTGTCTTATGGTTTTCTTTCGACCCCCTGCAAGGTTAGGCAATAGTTCCAGCCCCCTACTTCTTAGTTATGGCAGCCTAGGTTACAAAGACGTAGGCCGTCTGCGGCTAACTGACCTTTAGTTGGTCAGGATCAATGTGGCTCGGTGGATGTTATGTCAAAGTAGAGCATTCATTTATCATAAGACTGGTTTGATATCGTACTCTGGTTGCACAGTTAATTTCCCAACATCAATGTCAGAAAGCTCTTGTCACCAAAGTCCTGAAGAGGAATGCTCAGCCTTCACCAAACTGCACTCTGAACACAAACTGTATTGTCTACTTACCAACAACAAGCTTAACTCAAGATTGTTTTCCCAGTTCTGGAATGTCACAGTGATATATTCCTCGATCAGAGAGTTGTACTTTGGAGAGTTTGAGTGAAATGTTTCCTCTCTTCAGTTCATCAGTAAACAGTGATGTTCTTCCTCTGTAGGACAGATTTTTTACATGCTCAAGGTTCTGACCAGCACGCAGCACATGGACAAATCTTTGTTTGAGGTCAAATCTCTTCCACTCCAATGTCTCTGCAGTAACATCCATCACAGGTTCCAGGTGACATGGCAAAATGATGTCATCACCAACTTCTGCTACTATCGAATGAGGTGGACCAATCAACTGAGATTCACCTGAAAGAAACAGATCTTCTTTATTAAATTGGCACTGTCTTCTAAAGTTTCCTGTTACATTTTGAGAAAATTTGAATATGACATTTTTTATCAACATGAAGGGATTCTTTTTCTCTTGTTATCCCCCTTTTCTTCTCTCAAAGTGTCTGTGCAGCGACAACGATGATTAAATCTAAAATTGGAAGGTGGGTTGCATATCACCCACTTCTGTATGGGGTGTCGTTTGTAAAGTGGCTCGCACTCAAAGTAACAGCAACATTTTATCACATTTAGCTTCAAACAATGTTTAAAAAAGGGGTGTGAATTTTTTTAAAGTCACTTTTCACCACATTTACAGAAATATCTGAAATATGTTAAATATAATGTCACAGTTAAATCTAAATATTAAATGTTATATCTAAATCTAAATGTTAAATCCAAATGATAAATCTAAACGTTAACTGTTGAATCTAAATGTTACATTTAAATCTAAATGTGCTTGGTGAAACTAAATACACTGCCGGTCAGCAGAAGTAGCAAAATAAAAGCTTGAGATGGTCAGACTGTGTTTATAGCATCAAATAACGAATTAAAACCAAACTATTCGGAGAAAATGAACACTTGAACATACATCAGCATGATAAGAACTACCTACAATGACAGAAACCATGTTTGGGGAAATTTTATTTGCTGTGTACTTTGTAGTTTTAAGTGTCCCATCTGCTAACATGGAGGGTGTGGAATTCATTGGTACATTCTCTTATCGGTACACTTTAGATTTAGATTTAACATTTAACATTTGGGGCGTCAGTGGCTTGGTGGTGGAGCGGCCGCCCCATGTGCAGGGCTGTTGCCGCAGGGGCTCGGGTTCGACTCCAGCCTGTGGCCGCTTCCTGTATGTCACTCCCCCTCTCTCTCCCCCTTTCACACTTGTCTTTCCTGTCGATTGAACGCTAAAATGCCCAAAAAATCTTAAAAAACAAGAAAAACATTTAACATTTAGGTTTAGATTAAACATCTAGATTTAGATTTAACATTTCAGTTTAACATTTAATATTTAGATTTAACTGTGACATTATATTTAACATATTTCGAATATTGCTTTAAATGTAAAAAGTGACACACCACTTTTTTAAACATTGTTTGAAGCTAAATGTGGCAAAATATTGCCGTTAATTTCAGTGTGCGCCACTTCACAAACCCCATACTTCTGAGGCACATGCAATTGCATTTACTCACCTCAAGGTGGTGCTATGACAATCAAGTTTACTTTTTTGCAATTACCTCAAACAGCCTAGCTTAGAGTAAAAAAACTTTCATCATTTTAATGTCTCAATTCATCATCACCTTCACTCCAATGGTCGTCTTCTCCAAAAGTATCAAGTTTGTCAATTTTCTTGACATTTAATATCCAGAATTCATCAGAAACCATTGGGCTAATCAGCTCAAAACTTTGGCAGGCTCATCAATGGACCTTACTGATCTGAACTTGTCAAGGAAACGTCTATATGGCTCAAGCAATTACAACCAAACTTGGCGCACATGTTCGGATGCTAGGTCCCAACTTCACTTCACTGCCTTTGGATATTTTTCCACTAGGGTGCGCCACAATTGTGTGTGTTTGTATCCCTTAATCAGCTACAGAGATTCATATGAAATTTGGTTCCCACAAGTTAAGTCATGACTCAGTGGTTGAATAAAATTGGGGAAAATTGCCTTGAGTGGGCGTAGCTCATTACATCAAATCTTAATTTCTAGACCTTTCGCATTCCAACTTCCAAATATCTAAATAAACCACCGCCACATCCTACAGAGCTGAAATATTTTTTCAGTGATTTAAGTTTGCCTCACTGCAACCTATGGTCAGTTCAGAAATCTGTCACTCTTGGCCCAGACATGATTTGCATCACATTTCAAATGTGTTTAGATATGTCAATTTGTGAGTCAGCAGTGACATCGAGTGTCTTACTGTAATTTAGTCTGTATGAATGGCTTTTTTTATTTCACCAAATATTGATTATTTATTAGTATTCAACAATACCAGAAGAATTATCTGTGATTTTCTTTGCAGAATTTTATCACCAACACTTTGATTGTTAAGCATTTTAAGTTTAAATTGATGAAGATATCACAGTATTGCATATGATGTAATGGTAACACTTAATAATCTAATCTAATACGTCCTGGGACAGTCGAGTTGTGGTGTTATATCATTGTATGAATCAGTACATGTAAAATACTTACCAGTTCATACTGGTATTTAAAAGTAGGTGCAAAGGAACAAAAGAGTAACATTTGTGCAGAGACTGATTGAGACTATAAGTATTTGGACATACCTACAGGGTGTTTTAAAGGGAAGGAGGAATGACTTATGTTGTAAGTATTTTGTAAGTACTGGGTATTTACAGGGTATTTTAGAGGAAAGGGGAGATAACTTACACTGTAAGTATTTAAGAAGTACAACAACTGTATAAGAAGCATGTGATTTTTTTTCCCCCTAAACCTAATCTAGGTATCTTTACTTTCTTAAACCTAACATACGTGACTTTGTGTTACGTATGAAACGTTATTCGTGTGGCACTAATTTGTTAGATATCATGTGAAATGCTGTGTGAGTTACCTCGACATGAGTGTGTTAGAAGCAGATGGAAAACCAAAACACTGACTGGTCTGAGTGGAGACTGAAGGGATAGTCCGTTTGTCTGGTGAGTCATCCTGCAGATATAATAAATAAACCAGTGACACACTGTATTAAAAGGCTTAAAGGAGCACTCAAACTATGAATTAGTGCACCTCTGTAAGGTTGGCAGAGTTGTGAGAGACAGCTTTAAATACAGAAAAAAGAGCAGCAGTAATGAGATTTTCAGACTTTAAGTACGGAAGTTGAAACGTAACATCTATTGAGTACTTCTTACAAAACAAAATGTTTTGTTGTTTCATCTTTTTATGTGACTTGACTGATTTAAAAATTCAGTTTTGAATCAACTAAAAAAATCTGTATACATATGCAGTGTATGTCCCTGCATGCCAACACGGCGTCGACATTTACTGCACACAAAGGCTATAAAATAAACTTTATTGCTGTTTTATAAACCACTGAGATTAAATGCACACTTAGATTTATTTGAAGACATGTAGAATAGACCAGAATAAATTCATAAGACGACGTACCTGCTGCGTGATGTGTCGGCCATTTTCCTGTGCTCAGCTTTACTGTGAGTGAACTTTGAGCCTTGACTGATATTTGATCACTGGTACAAAATATTACAGCTTCAATAAAAGCCAACAGGAGCAATAACAATGTGTCTCTGACAAGGGGGGTGGGGTCATGAGGTTGTTGTTGGGTCTGTTATCTGACTGCAGGGGCCAGAACAGGACGTGTTTATTGGGTTCACACTGTCTGAAGCCAAACTACATCTACTGTGTTATACTTGATTTGCAAAGTTAATGCTGACTGTAGAAGCTCTTCCTCAAAGAATTCTCTCTGCAAAACAAAACATCGACTTGTCTTTCAGCTGTCAGTCAGGGTTTAGCCAGTCATGTCAACCGTCACCTACCCACAAAACATGTGACACTGTTAATTTAAACAAAGTCAGTAATGGAGACAGGTGTCCTACAGTGCAGAGTGCTGCCCACCCTCACTCCCTACTCCCTAACTGCACTCAAAGAGAAGACCAAGCTGGAGGTTAAGGTTGGCATGATGTTCATGTCAGTAAAGAGTCTCAGCCAGCGCAGGTGTGTCGAGACGTGCTGAGTGAAGGGTAACTTTCTGTAGCAGTTCATGGTTGGTGTCCTCTGAACCACATTCTGCTACACACGGCCGTGTGATGAAGCCATAGCGAGTTCGGCCCCCGCTTTTGTCTCAACATCAGAACTAAACTGAACAGGAAGAGGAAGCTCTCGTCTACATTAAACTTGTGCTGTATTTCAGTCTGAGGGTCAGTCAGCAGCAAGGCAGCATGGAGGTTACAGCTCTCTGCGTCAGACTGTGTGAGTACTGAGTGTCAGCTTTAAGTCGTACATATTCCTGTATATATCATAGACAAGTGTGTGGGTGATAAACACTAAAGATATACAATTATTTTTACATGTTTCTTTTTGTGTCAGTCGTGATTGGTCCATTGAATTGTCGGGCAATGGATTCAAAAGAAACATGCACAGACACATGCGTATCATCTCCTGATATTGTGCATCATAACACTGCAACATTTGTGTGTGATGATGTGATGATGTGATGAGAGAACCCTGGTTCTATCTTTTGGTAGAATTTGCACGATCAAAAGAGTCTATCCATCAGACAGCGGAGAATACTGGTGTGAGACTGAAGGAGGAGAGAGAAGCAACAGTGTCAACATCTCTGTCACTGGTAAGGAAAAGTTTCTATGAGAAGGCTTTGCATGAAATTCTTCAGATTATCTTAAAGAAGAGACCACAAGATGAGCAAACAAATGTATTTTAGAGAAAACTCTTTTGTTCAGATGGTTCAGTGATCCTGGAGAGTCCTGTCCTCCCTGTGGAAGAAGGCAACGACTTCCTCAAACCTGGCAGCTGGTTTCTACAAAGATGGCCTCCTCATCAGGAGCAGCTCTACAGGAGAGATGACCATCCACAGTGTGTCCAAGTCTGATGAAGGACTCTACAAGTGTCACATCTCTGGAGCTGGAGAGTCACCAGAGAGCTGGATGGCTGTCAGAGGTGAGACATGACACTGTTTAAAATGTGTCAGTGTTCAACTTGTGCTCCAGCAGCTCTCAGAGACAACCTGTTACATACTGTTAATACTGTCATGATGTTACAGCAGATATGTTCTCTTGTCTCTGCAGCTCATCACAGAGAGACTTGTCCCTGTTCAGACCTCTTCATACATGTCGTCCTCGTCTTAAGGACGGTGTTCACCATAGTGATGGTGCCTCTGCTGCTGCTGCTGGTGGGACTGCTGCACTGTGGCAAACTCACAGTTACAAATAACTTATAGTCATGAATAAAGGTAAATGACTGATTAATGAAGCAGAGAACTTCCCATCAGGCTCTGTGTGGTAAATCTGTCTGAGCTGAAGAGATAAACTTTGTTTGCTCACTTTTAATTCTGTTCATGTTGGATGTTAATTCACTGTGAGGTATCAGAGCTCTCTGTGTCACATGTTCATACCTGCAGTGACTGTCGGACTTTGTCACGCACAGAAAAGGTTAAACCACAGAGGCACTGATGCAGCAACTATTTTTAAAAGGCGAGCTCTCTGTTTTCTCAGTATATGTTCAGGTTTAGTTCGACTAGTTTTAGATGCTGGTGATAATTTGAGCCTCTCACACACAGGCCACGTGAGAAAATATATGTCATGTCATGTGTTTGTACAATTGACCCTTAACTTAGCACCGCTCTCTGATGCAGACTGGCCAATCATGACGTAGCATCAGGCCGACTCAGACCAGGGTCCCATAACAACACAGCTGTGCTCCATTGACTCTAATGCAGTGGTTTCAGATTTGCTTCATTTTCAGGCTGGTTTTGTGGATTTGGAGCTAAATGTTGTGCCTGGGGCACGTCGTGTATTAATGATACTCGTTACCTGGAGAGGTTGGAAAAAGATAGACGTTTCTTCCCTGTTCCAAAACCAAAATCAAACCCTGAAAAGTGTAGGGTTAGCTAGCTAGCTACTGAAGATATAGCCTACTGAATGTATACACATGCTGCTTTTGCTTTGTAATGATTATAACAGTGAAACAAAGACCGACCCTGCTGTACAGGAACCAGTGAAGGGAAGCAGGGAAACTTTGCTGATATTGAACCAGCTGTGTGTCATCACAGTGTGTGCAGATGAACGTTGTTTGACTTCCCTTGGAGATCCCTGCCCATCCAGCAGCAGAGATCGGGGGTGAAGCCAAACACCGTTCATCTGCGCACACTGTGATGTCACACAGCTGGTTCAATATCAGCAAAGTTTCCCTTCATATTCATTGTCTTGTGTGGCGATCAGCAGTGATGTGGTGGTTCACTTTTACACTCTGATCTGTAGCCTATAGTTGGGCTTTAGCTTCTAACTATCTTTGTCTTTTTAACCTGTTGTTGCTGCTGAGTCAGTTTGACATCCTGGATATATCCTTCAAACACAGACTGTAGACCCCTCTGTCTGCTTCTTTCTGGAATCACTCTTGCATCTTTCCAAAAATATGATCATATTTCTTCAGGGAGTGCAGTTAGTTACAGTGTGGGCTCCATGCTTACTCTGACAGCTTGTTGGACCATCACAAAGGGGCGGGGCTTAGCAAAAGGTAAATTCCATATTTTAAAAGTTAACTCGTGTGTTGAGGAATCTTTGTGAACTTCTGGTCATCAAACAGCCTGATACTTGTTTTCTCTTTCTTTTTTTTTTACTCTTTATTAAAAAACAAACATTAAACATTAGATTTGATACAAAACACACAATAACAAGAATCTCTGATTATTTTGCTGTAGAAACATGACAACACTGATACGACCTCATCAAACTTACATTTGTGTTACACCATGGAGTTATTCTGAACAATTCATGGAGCTTAAATGATTCTAAACACTTTATGAAACGTTCATGACCCTCTGAGACAAAGCCATCAGCAGAGTCATTTCTCTGCAGTACACTTTGATATAAATCTGAGTTTGGGGGATTTCAGAATCAAATGTTTGAGTTTTTACTGATAAACTAGAGGTGGTTTCTTTGTAAAAAAATATATATTGCATCAAAACTTCAAGTCACGCTTCACAAACACAACGTGAAGCACAAAAATAGAATAAAACCCTGCATTTGACAACACAACATATTTTGTGAGTTTTTCAATGCAAAACATTTTTAAAAAATCAACATACATTCAATTTCTTCAGGAGAGGAGTGTGTTGTGCTTTATGTATATGATATGCTTTGTGTTTTCAAGTTTCCTGAATTGTGGTACAGTTTAACATTTCAGCGTATATCGTTGGTATTATGGATGTTAGCTGTCTTCATGGTGCTCTCTGGATACGCTCTGCTGCTCTCAGATCCAAGGTCACTTCCAGAATCTCAGCTGCTATCCTGTTGGAAATGATAGTGGGTTTTTACATCATATATCACATCATAGACTTTAAAACCTGCTGTAACCAAAGCAGGTTTAGAGTCTCATCCACACCTCAGGCAACAAAACAAACTACTGTTTTAACTAGATTCCCGAGTCAGGACACATTGTTCATCATAGACAGCTGTTGTTTCTCCAGTGTTATCTGGTGTTAACCAACATTTGGCATGAAATGTGTCTTAAATGAAGCATGAAGTTGGTTTCATGTTGCAATGAGATGCCCTGATGTTTGATTTGAGCTGCTGTACAATGCAGTGGTTAAATACCCCAGAAGGTGTCAGGGTAAATTCATTTATTTGTTTCTGTCTTTACCATATTAACAAGTATTTTGTTCTGTCGTATACATTATACAGAAAAGGCTGGGGGCACAAGGGGACTGACTGGAAAACTCTAAACTAGCTACAATATATGGGTTAAACTCAAGTATAGGCTGGGGTCTGGGAATTTGGGACTATAAAAGGTAAATTACTTGATGTAAGTGTCTCTGGCTTTAAGTCTGAAGTGATCTGCTTGGGAGTTTCAACAACTTGGTGTCTAAGATTTGCTTGTGAGTACTCTGAGTCATCTTGGTCTCAACAAAGTTAATGTTGAATGAATAAAATTAAAAAGAAGAGAGATGATAAGACAGCTGAGATGAACCTGTGTGTCTTTGTTCTGCAGCTCCTCATTTAAGGTCTTCTTTTTCTCCAGAAACTCCATCCTCTTCTCCTCACACCCTGGAGCCGAGAAGGAGCAGAGGGATGAAGACAGTGTATTTGATTAAATACATTTACACATTGCTTCTTTTTCAGGAAACACCAATGTGAGAAATGTGACAGAAAAAAGATGAACCTGTCTGTCCTTGTTCTGCGACTCCTCCTTCAAGGTCTCTAGTTCTTTCTCCAGCTCTGTGTTCTTCATCTTCTCACCCTGGAGCTGAGAGGCAGGAGAGAGATGAAGAGAGACATGGTGTATTTGTTTAAGTACATTTACACATCACTACTCAGGAGAATTAGAAGTGTGAAATGTGAAAGGCAGATAAGATGAACCTGTGTGTTATTTTTCTGCAGCTCTTCCTCCAAAGTCTTCAGTTTCTTCTCCAACTCTGTCTTCTTCTTCTTCTCATCCTGGAGCTGCTTCTCAAACTGAGACGTAGGAGCAGGATGAAGAGAGACATTTTAGTAGTTAATGTGAGAAATGTGTTTTTTATTCTTTCCAGTAGTAACTCTTAAGTGGTTAAGAAGTAGCAGCAAACTGACTGACCTGATTGTGTTTGATATTTATTTCTTGAAAGCACAGATTCTAATTTAAAATTGTTTTAAGTAATTACACTAACTGTATCCTCATGAACTAAACAACACTGCACATGTTCATTTGGAGATTGGTTTTACTTTAACGTTCACAAATCAGTTTTAGGTATAAGGTTAGTTTGTTTGTTTGTTTGTTTGTTTGTTTGTTTTAAGCTACCCGGGAAAACATTTGGAGAGAACATCACTGGCTGGTATATTATGAAATTTAAAGGTGACAGTTACCAATTTTAATGTAGCAGTGGTGATGATGAAGTTTAATTTCTGTCATATGATAATAATGAATAAAACCAACCTAAATTAATTAATTAATGTAGGAAGAACAAAGTGAAGCTGTGAGACATTTAAAGATGGAAACAGATCAGTGTGATGAGGAGAAGATACAGAGAGAAAGAGTTGAGCAGACATGTCAGTCAGATTCACAGAGTTAATAATAATCATATTAACCTCTCTTCTCTTGGTCTCCAGCTGATTCTTCAGGGTCTGCACTTCACTCTTAGCTTCCTCTTGTCCCTGTGGGAGCTGCCTGATGGTTTCAGGTTGTTTTCCTTCCATCTGGCAGTGAAGAGAGACAACAGGAAGATTTGATCAGAATCAGAATCAGAATCGGTTTCATTGCCAAGTAGATTTTCACATACAAGGAATTTGGCTTGGTGTATTGGTGCATAACAAAGAATTTAAAATATATAAAAATATAGAGTAATTAGGAGCATAAGTATAAAAAGGAAATACTATTAACAATTAAATATAAAATCTGAATGCAAATAACAATAATATAATAACAATATAAAAAATATGTACACTGTAAACATGAATAGGGTTGTGCAAAGTACAGATGTGCAAAATCAACAGAATACAGTGTGTGACAGGTGAATGACCGAGATGATGAAGAGATGTCCAACTGTGTGTTACAGAGGGGGTTGGGGGCAGAGTAGGTGGGGGTCTCTGGTCTTGTTGATGAGGCCAGCTGCAGATGGAAAGAAACTGTTTTTGTGGCGTGAGGTTTTGGTCCTGATGGGCCGCAGCCTCCTGCCAGAGGGGAGAGTCTGAAAGAGTTTGTGTCCAGGGTGGGAGGGATCAGCCACAATCTTTCCTGCACGCCTCAGAGTCCTGGAGGCATACAGGTCCTGGAGGGAGGGCAGATTGCAGCCAATCACCTTCTCGGCGGAGCGAATGATACGCTGCAGTCTGCTTTTGTCCTTGGCAGTGGCAGCAGCGTACCAGATGGTGATGGAGGAGGTGAGGATGGACTCAGTGATGGCAGTGTAGAAGTGCACCATCATTGTCTTTGGCAGGTTGAACTTCTTCAGCTGCCGCAGGAAGTACATCCTCTGATGTGCCTTCTTTGTAAGCTGATGTTCAGCTCCCAGTTGAGGTCCTGGGTGATGGTGGTCCCCAGGAAGTGGAATGACTCCACAGTGACTGAGGAGGCATTCAGGCTGGGCTCTTCCTAAAGTCTACAACCATCTCCAATGTCTTAAGAGCATTGAGCTCCAGGTTGTTCAGCCTGCACCAGGTCACCAGCTGGTCAATCTCCCACCCTCACTGGACTCAGAGTCCAATGAGGGTGGTGTCGTCTGCGAACTTCAGGAGCTTGACGGACTGATGACGAGACAGACTCTATTCATCCATTAGAGTGATTTATGCAACATAATCATAAAGTGAAAACTCAGCTTCTAATAATAATGTATAATTTAACAACATGCTAATAAATGAGTAAAAGTGAGAAGAACAAAGTGCAGATGTGAGACATTTTAAGATGGACTGAGGACAAACAAGACTGGAAACAGATCAGTGAGAGAAAGAGTTGAGCAGACATGTCAGTCAGATTCACAAAGTTAATAATCATCATATTAACCTCTCTTATTTTGGTCTCCAGCTGATTCTTCAGGGTCTGCACTTCACTCTGAGCTCTGTCCTTTAACTGTGTCTGCACCTGGAGCTGTTTGATGGTTTGGGAGTGAAGAGAGACATGGAGGAAGACTAGATGAGAGACATGCTGTCTATCAGCTATATGAGTGACTGTTCAACACCATCACAGCTAAGGTAAAAACTTGATGTGAATCATTCAGTGTGTGAGTTGATCCCAAAGAGAGTTATTTTCCCAGTATTCACCGGCTCATTATACATTATCCAGCTTATTACACAGCTAATTATCAGTTACATAAATAATGTTGTCTGCCTCCGGGAAGTGCATTAAAACCAACTGGATTCAACAACTTTTGGTGAGTTTTGTACTCACCCAGGCTTAGTGGACTGACCCGAGGCATAAAACTTGCGTAAAATGTCATTAAGCATGACTGCCGAGTGTGTATTCAATTCCGGGTTCTTTTGTTTTTGGCAGAGAAAGTCCGTCAGTATAGTAGTAGTAGTACAGTACAGTATAGTACAGTAGCCCATTTTGTTGTCTTTTTTGTAGGCTATTTATCTCATCTTTCGCCTGCTCTATCACTTGAAGCTCTTCAGGTGTCAGTTCCTTGTGCCGTTTTTCGCTTGATTTTTTTCTTTCCTTCTCCATTTCTTTTTCTTCAGCGGCATCCCATTCCTCAAAATCCTTGTAGCTACTCTCCAAATAAGTTAAAAGAAATGTTAAAATCAGCCACTTCTGTTTGTTTTTTCCCTCAGAAGTTGTTTGACAGCTGCAGTGTTGCATGGCAGCGTCCCTAGCAACGCTGGGCTACATAGCAACTGTGTAATGAGTAATTACACAGTAATATCAGACTGCTGAATGCTGCGACTGACCAATCAGAATACAGCATTTAATAGAGCCGTGTAATAAATAAAAATAAATACCAGTTAAATACAGTGACAGTGATGAAAGTGAAGTGATGAACCTCTTGTGTCTTCTTCTGCAGCTCCTGTCGCTTCCTCTGAACTTGTCTCTCAGCTTCTTCTCTCCTGGTGTGTTCATCCTGGAGCTGAGTTTAGACACATGATCTTTGATTAAGACATGTAAGGCAACATGACAACAGTGACACATGGACTCTTGACTACACACACACTCTGCATCTCTTACTACTGTAGGTTTGAGACTCTGTAACAAACATCTAAAGATAATTGTTGAAGCTTGTTATTTGGCTCATATTTGATTTGTATGTGTGTAACTCAGGAGAATAGAAAGAGAGAAATGTGACAGGAAGGTGAAAAGATCAACCTGTGTGTCCTTCATCTGTATGTCCTGCTTCAAGGTCTTCACTTCTATCTCCAAGTTTATATTCTTCATCTCCTCCTCCTGGAGCTGAGAGGGAGGAGAGAGATGAGGAGAAACACTGTATTAGATGAGGAACATTTACTCATCACTACTGACTCAGGAGAATATAAAGAGAGAAATGTGACAGGAAGGTGAAAGATCAACCTGTGTGTCCTTCATCTGTATGTCCTGCTTCAAGGTCTTCACTTCTTTCTCCAACTTTGTATTCTTTGTCCTCTCACCCTGGAGCTGAGAGGGAGGAGAGAGATGAGGAGAAACACTGTATTAGATGAGGAACATTTACTCATCACTACTGACTCAGGAGAATAGAAAGAGAGAAATGTGACAGGAAGGTGAAAGATCAACCTGTGTGTCCTTCATCTGTATGTCCTGCTTCAAGGTCTTCACTTCTTTCTCCAACTTTGTATTCTTCGTCTTCTCCTCCTGGAGCTGAGAGGGAGGAGAGAGATGAAGAGACTCTGTATTAGATGAGGAACATTTACACATTACATTAATGTCTGGGTGAAAGTTTCTCACAGTTCTTTCAATATTATTTGACATATATTTTGGTCATTAAGTAACAACTTAGTTACAATGTCTGAGCAAGTTTCACATCTCTGTGTGTGTGTGTGTGTGTGTGTGTGTGTGTGTACCTCTGTCTGCAGCTTCCTCCACTCAGAGGTCTTTGTATCCAGTTGACTTCAGCTTCTCCTCCTGGACGAGAGGATGGAGAGAGATCAGGTATAAGATTTGTTTATATTTATCTATTCATTATTTAGCTATTAGAAAAAAAGATTTGGAGAAAATGTCACTGATGAATTTTTGCAGAAACTTTTAAGAGATGATAAACCAGACTGTTAAAAACTGACCATTAACATGAAGATACAGAGAGAAAGAGTTGAGCAGACATGTCAGTCAGATTCACAGAGTTAATAATAATCATATTAACCTCTCTTATTTTGGTCTCCAGCTGATTCTTCAGTTCCTGCACTTCACTCTGAGCTTCCTCCTTTCTCTGTGGCTCCTGCTGGAGCTGTTCATTGGTCTTAGCCTGGTTTCCCTTCAACTGTGAGTGAAGAGAGACATGGAGAGAAGACTAGGTGAGAGACATGGAGGAAGACTAGGTGAGAGCAACAAAATTGCAGTTTAAGTAAAAATCTCAACTTTACTTAAAGCTCAGATTCATTTAGAAATGAGGTTTTTTTTTGTTTGTTTTTTTTTTTAAGTTTGAGTAAGAGAACAAAAATACAGCTAAGGGAGGACATGCTCAGACTCCTACTAAGTATTTTCAGTCTCTTAAACCAACATTTGTAGAGCACCTTTGTGTTTTGGTCTGGAAAAGGACTGGAGTCATTCAGCTCTCAGTCTTGACTTCGACTCAAACATTGTTTACATTCAGCTGTCTTCTAGTTCTCTTTAGATGTACAAAGATTGCTGTATAGTTTATCATACAGATTCAATAAAAAATAAATAATACAGCCAAAAAGCAAGAAGATAAAAGCAAATTAAAAAAAGGGACGAAAGTAAAGTGATGAACCTCTTGTGTCTTCTTCTGCAGCTCCTGTTGCTTCCTCTGAACTTGTCTCTCAGCTTCTTCTCTCCTGGTGTGTTCATCCTGGAGCTGAGTTTAGGGAACATGACAACAGTGACCAAAAAAATTCATTCACGTATATCAGACATTTTGAAGCTTGGCAATATTTTTATGAGCGAATGTAGAAAATGTTCTGTCTTTTGGAGATTAGAGTCTTTCAAAGGGATCTGATAAGAAGAAGTATAGGTGGCTGGAAATCTGTCTGAATGAGATCTTTAGTGGAGAATACAAATACAAACCTCCTTGGTTTTAGTCTGCAGCATCTCCTCCAGTATCTGAACTTTGTTCTCAGCTTCCTCCCTTCTCTGCTGCTCCTCCTGGTACTTCTGCCCAGAAACTGGCTGCCACTTTGACTGAAACACCCAGTACAGTAACTACAGAGTCAGTGACTATGAATCTTTGAATTGAACTGAACAAATAAATCTCTTCAGTATGTGATTTGTGATTTCCACCTCTACTGTGAACCATCCTGTTCAAAACTGAGCTTACACATATTAACAGTAGTTCCTCCTGACTCGAACAAAACAGAGAAACCATCAAGTCTCTAGGATTTATTTGTGCGTCTCATTAAAAGGGACTGTATATTTCTCAGTTGCCAACACATTCTCACTCCAATCTCATCACATATTGACACTTGGTGATGGATTCTCCACGTCAACATATAATGTGCAAGGTTCTGCCTGTTACATGTATTGTCTGCTTCCAAAATACATTTCTGTTTTAACAGGAAATGTACAGTTAGCATAAGGTCTCTTTCAAAATAAACACATTTTGTCTGTACAACACCAGGAAGTGAACACAGGCCTCCCAGGTGAAAGTCGGTGGTTGTTGGACGCATCCACCAGTGGACAGACTCTATACAAAGGACTCAGGGATGGTTTTTGCAGGAACTTCTAAAGGATGTGACCCTTATGTGTGCTCCTGAGTGCCTTGCCTCTCTTCAGCTCTGCTACAGCACCAACAATGTCCAACA